>NC_085137.1:496656535-496736442 GCF_035046485.1 Aedes albopictus | reverse complement strand
AAATTTATTGATTTTTTAATTTCACACGAAAGAACACCTTTTTCTGAGCCAAATATATATAGTCATTATCTCGGTCATTATATAGCGCATTTAGTTCACCACTGGACTATCGCACTAGTTTTCACGAGTGCGAAAACGCTAATAAAAGTGCGCGATTGCATCAAATCAACTCGGTGTCTTCAGAGCACTTGTTCTCCATAGATTGAAGAAATAGTGCGCCGAAGACATCAACCTGATTTGATGCAATCGCGCACTTTTATTTATGTTTTCGCACTTATAATGTCGCAGTTCGCAGTCCAGTAGTGAACTAAATGCGGTATATATGATTTCTTTTTTGAGATTTTCAAAACTGAAATAATTGGCTTTTTAAGCGATGTTAAGATAATTCCATATTCTGAATCAGCACGCCAAACTGAGCCGAAATCCAAATTTTCATGAATTTTGGAGCCCGGGAACCTATTTAAAAATCAATTTGAAGTTTGTATGGGAGCGATTTGTCGAATCACCCCTCGTCGCATTTTGTACTGGGCAAGCAGTTGCCCAGCTGTCAAAAGGTGATTTGAATAAATGTTTTTGAAAATGATTTTAGGTATCAAAACATAATTCTAAAAATCTGAAAAAAATCATAGTGGCTTAGAAAAAGGTGCTCTTTCGTTTAAAAATATAAAATCATTGAATTTGTCTAAATTTAAAAACCCAATTCTATAAGAGCCTTTTTTATCAGACACTACACATACATTGTACCTCTAGTCTTACCAAGGAATAGGCATCTCTATCCCACCAATGCAATGTTTTCGTAGCCAGCATAACAGCGGCTCAAGCGTAGGGCTCAAGCTGTCAACCTATCTTTCAACACAGCAGCATAATTTTAATGCGGGGTAAGAAAACAAGAAGACCATAACAGTCCCCTGAGTCTTACACGTTCACTTTAAATGAATCATTATACGTATCATACCATAAACAGTTCCGAATGAAAAGCTTTCTAATAAAACTCAATGACAGGCCCCTGGCATCAATGAAATTTATCGTAGCCAACATCTAACTGCCTTATACTCATATTCGTGCAAATTGAAACGAGCGTGTAATCAACAAACGCAGCTTTTGTTTGATGTTGTGAGCCACACACGAAATCACATTCACAATGCGTGTTTGTTGGGTTGCTTTATTTAACTAATCGCATGCTCCTCTTACCGTACATTAATATTAAAGCGAGTTTGAAGTGTTTTGTGAGAGGTGAAAAAAAAATAATTCCAAAATCTGATCAACAAACCATAATAAACGTTAAACAAAAAGTTGTTGATGTTTTCGCATTTGACAGTGAACGCTATTTACTAGCGCCCAGGACATCCTGTCTACCATGATTCCAATGCATTGATATAGGCCGTGTCAGGGGCATTGGCGAAACTACGGACTTTTACCAGGGGGTGTACTACAAACAAATATTCATTAGTTCATCCATTCATCATTCATCGCCCATTATTCCACAGCAATGCAGTAAAATTCTAGGGGGTGCCTGGCACCCCCGGCACCCCCAGTAGTTTCGCCTATGGTCAGGGGCCTGCTCAATGACAATTGCGCATATCGGAGTTATATGCACATAACACGATCGATACACAGCAAAAAATAAATGCAACCCGCCCGATGTAATTCATTCCGATGTACTTAATAATCAATGTAATCACGATTCCTATGTACGATTACATCGTTTTGATGTAAAATCTTTTGTTCTTATGTGTATTGCATCTTGCTTCGCTTTATAGATTACCGTGCAAATGTTCAATCGTCTAAAATATTTGTTCACACGCCAAACATCAAGGAAAGTAGCAAGTAAACAAACCGATTATTCCATGCACCACCCAAAAAGTGTAACCGACGCTTAAAATTTCTAGCAATGAAACGAACCAATGTATGCTGAAACTGGTGGGAACATATTGTGGTGTGACAAAAAATTTCTGCAGGGGGTCGAATACGGTGCAAAAAATGCAATACATCGTCCGATGTAATATTCATGCAACCAACGTATTGATCGGGTTGCAGCAGTTCAGATGGATGCATCAAAAATCGTCGACGTCCAAATCGTCGACTTGTATCGTTTTTATCGACTATCGTTCAATTCCGACTAGTTACATTAGTATTAGTGACAACAAGTTTTTGATATAATCCAAAACAAAACGATCATTCGCGCATGAAACTGAAGCATCGTTCTAGCTCAGTTTCAATAGTAATGAGCTAGGTAGTAAGTATTAAAAATACGCGACAAAAAATCGAACATGGCCGACGGTTATAGAAGTGAAAAACCGGCTACGTGAAGAATTTCAAAAAATAGAAGTGTTAAACCGAGCAAAAAGTGAAGAATACGAGCAAATAAACGAAATAAGTGACAGAGGGAAGCGGGAGGAAGTATTTTTCCATCGGAATTACCGTGAAAGAGCGAAAAAAAGTGAATTAGAAAACTAGAGAAACTGATCGGCGTGCACAAAAGAGAAAAAAGAAGAAAAACAAGTGGATAGATTAAATACAGAGAAAAAGAAGATATAGTTTAAGAAGAAGAGAAAAAGCAACAGTAAACAAATCGAGTAATTTTAATGCAAAAGTGAATAAGATAGGACAAGGGAAACCGAGAGAGAAACAAAATGAGTAGAAACTCTCAAATCCAAACCAGGCAGAGATATACGAAGACAGCGGTAGGAGTAAAGCAGAACGCAAGGAAGAACCACAACGCTAACCAGCCACAGGTGGGGGCAAAAGAGGGCACGATCGATCCGCCAGAGCATTGGACCGGAGAAGTGCTCTATCTGGAACCAATCGATTTCGAACAACCCACCCAACAGCACCCGGTGGACGTAGGGAAATGCTTGCGGCTACACAACGTCACAGGATTCCGAGACATCCAGATGATTGGCAAGTTCCGGTTCAAGGTTACCTTCGGAACCACGGAAGAGGCAAGGAAGCTAACAGGGTTAACGATGAGGGAGCACAACCTGAAGTGCTACGTGCCGCAAACGTTCCGGGAAAGCATCGGGCTGGTGAAAGATGTTCCATGCAAATACGGAGAGAAAGAACTGCTGGAGGAGATCGAAGCAGACGTAGCCATCACGAAGGTCGAAAGGGTACACCGGATGGACCAAGCAAAGAAGCTAGTACCGACGAAGAATGTGAAGGTCACGTTCAAGGGCAAGGAGATTCCAGGGTACGTCGTGTTGTACGGTTGCAAAATGAAAGTGGACCTTTTCCTGTTTCCGGTTAAGCAATGTAGGAACTGCTGGGGGTACGGCCACAAGACGAACATCTGTAAACGGTCGAAAAAATGCGGAGCTTGCGGGAAACCATCCAGCGAACACGACGAGCAGTGCATCGAGTTTCGGTGCATCAACTGTCAGGGAAATCACGCAGCGGATGCCCAAGAATGTCCAGAACGGCGAAAACAGCGAAAAATATCCGAAAAAATGCAGCAAAACAAACTAACGTACAAAGAAGCAAAGAGCAGCTTTCTGCAGAATCAATTTCAGCTGCTGCAGGACTACGAAGAAGAGTTTCCTGAAATCGACACAAGATCGGAAGCGGGAACTACAGTGACTGAAGGCAGAAGGGCGTGGAGACCCAAACAGAGCCAACGAGTAAGCAACAAGGGAGAGGCAAAGCAGAACAAAGATACAGAACAACGAAAACACAGCGGGAATAGAACGAGCACGAGGACTTTGGATGAAAATCCGTATAAAAGTACGGAGTTCGAAAGGATGCTGATGGAAATGAAGGCGTTTTGGAAGAATGTAGGGTTGGTAGGGAAGCTGAAGCAACTGCAGGAAGCGATCAAGGAGGAGATGTGCAATAAGCAAACGGACATAAGTTACGAGGAGCTCATTATCAGGATAAGCACGGTGATAGGAGAAATAGCAGGAGAGGTGGTTAGTAATATGGCTACAAGCGAGGAACGATTAAACAAAAAGTCAGAAGAAGATAGCAGTCAGAACAATGGAGTGTAAAAATATAAAAGTGCTGCAAAATAATATACAGTCAATAAGGCCAATAGAAACAAGGGAAGAAATATCTGTGTTTCTTCATAGAGAAAACATATCAGTAGCCAGCTTGCAAGAGATTTGGATTAAAGAAAATGAAAAATATAGAATAAAGGGATACAATTTTATAAAAAAATGTAGAGAAGAAGGGTTTGGAGGAGTAGGGATTTTAATCAAAGAAGGAATAACATACGAAGAGATCAAAATAGACAACCTAGAACCATTAGAGACAATAGCGATAAAAACTAAAAACCTAGAAATCAATTTTACATTGATATCAGTGTACGTTCCACCCGATAGAAGCCTTGCTAGGCAAACGATAGGGAAAATAAAAGAAATGTTCAGGCTAGTAGAAGCGATGGCAGGAGAAATTTTGCTGACCGGAGACTTCAACGCCAGGCACCCACTATGGGAAAAAGGAGCAACGCCATGCGAAAAAGGAAAATGCGTGGCTAACGAGCTAGAAACATCCAAACTCATCCTAATGAACACGGGTCACCCAACGACAATTCCCAGAATAAACGCATCACCTACGGCAATAGACCTGTCATTCGCGACACGAGGATTGGCGATGAAAACAGAGTGGGCGATAGAAGAAGAGGAATTTGGTAGCGCCCATATGTGCATCGTAATGGAGATCAGAACAACAACACCAATAGCGAGAAGGACAACGAAGAAAGTGAACGTAGCGAGAGCGATCGAAGGGATAAACGCAATACAGCCGCAGTTCCTGTATAATCCGACAGAGATGCAAGAGGTGTTTGAAGAGAAGATAGAGGAGGCCAGTTACATAATCCGAAACAAAAAAGCGAACTACTTAAAAAAATGGTGGACCGACGAGATACAGAAAGAGTACAACATTAAAAGGGATAAGCTAAAGAAGTTCAACAAAAACAAAACACTGGTCACGCAGTTAGAACTGCAAAAAGCAAGAGCGAAGTTTAAAAGGACAGTAAGGAGAGAGAAACGAAGATACGAACGCGAACTGAAGGAAAAAATTGATGAACAAACACCACCCAAGCAGATATGGAACATCATTCGAGGATTGGACGTTGCTTTAACCGGGAAAAAGCGCGGAGCAGATCATAACCCAGAGCAGGCGGTAGCAGAGGAATTCATTAAAACCAACTACTCAGAAATTACGGAGGAGCTAGTATATCACCCAGCAAGAAATCAGGCGGAAATCTCCCAGGTCGAAAACGGGTTGAGCTACGAGGAATTCTGGAGCATATTGAGCAGGAAGAAGGACTTCTCATCACCAGGGATAGACAACATTTCATACAGACTACTAAAAAACCTGAAACCGGACATACTCGCGGAAGTATGCAATCAGCTAAACACCGTATGGAAGACTACACGAATACCGGAAAAATGGAGAACGAGCAAGTTGGTGCTAATACAAAAACCAAATAAAGACCCGGGTGATATCGCGTCGAAACGAGGAATTGTGTTGATGAACGTCTTTATAAAGATAATCAACACGTTCGTCAAGGACCGTCTGTACAACTACGCAGAACAACATGGACTGCTTCCGGAACTATCTTTCGGATTCAGAAAGGAACGTTCGGCGATAAGCAGCGTGAACTACGTGGTAAACACAATTAAGGAGGCGAAAACGAACAAACAAAAATGCATCGCGGTATTTCTGGACATAAGCAATGCTTTTGACAACGTGGACGGACAGAAACTTTTGGAAACCCTAGAAGAGAAAAGGATCCCAGAAGACATAAGAAGCTGGATATACGAATACTTAAAGAGGAGAAAATTAGCAATCATGGCAACGGAGAGAACGGTAGAGATAGAAGTAAACAGAGGTGTACCACAGGGGTGCCCCCTATCGCCGCTACTATTTAACTTATATACAGCGGACCTCCATCAGCTGCAGGAAGAAGGTATAATACTCACGCAGTACGCTGACGATTTCGCGGTCGTGATAGTGGGCGAAGGATTCGAGGTAATAGGAAAAGCGAACCGGTTTTTGGACAAGCTGACAAGGGAAATGGAAGCTAAAGGACTACAAGTCAACCCAGCCAAATGCGCAGCTATAAATTTCAGCAATATACCAGACGACCGAGTCCAGATAAAAATAAACGGAGAAGACATTGAGCTACAAAATACCTACAAACATCTAGGATACATCATCGATAGGAGTCTGACCCACAGAAAACATATAGAAGCGGTCAAAACAAACGCAGAGAAAAGCATCAACATGCTGAAAATGATCGCGACCAAAACCAGCCCCGCCGACCCGGAAACGCTAGTAAAAATCGGGAATGCAATAGTTAGGTCCAAGCTAGAATACGGATCACAGGTATACGGAAACGCAGCTCAGACGCACAGGAACAAGACGGAAACCACACTCAACTCGTACGTCAGAACAACGATGAGATACCTCAGAAGCACGCCAGTCAACGTAATGTTAGCGGACAGCGGGCTCACACCAATGGCAAATAGAGCCGAATGGTTAACACTCAAGGAATCCATCAAAATACTACACGGGGAAAACCCGAATAAGAAGTTTCTGGAAAAGGCAATGAGAGAAGGGAAAGGTAACGGATCGTATATAACCCAGCTGATAGTTGCACATAGGCCCATAGTGGAACAGCTAACAACCAGACCAGACACATCGGCAGAGAAGCTAGGAAAATGGAAAAACAAGGGAGGTATTGTAATGGACACAGTCCCAGGAATAGCAGACAAGAAAGCAAACGTCAGCCAGCTACAGTGGAGGCAATCAGTAACAGAAATGATGAATACACGATATAAGGACTTCAAGAGGATCTACACAGACGCAGCTAAGAACAGGGAAGGTACGGCAATAGCAGCACTAGATATAGAAAGCGGAGAGCATGTAACTGCGAAGATCAACAACAACACAAGCATAACGAATGCAGAGCTAATGGCAATCAGGGAAGCAGTTAGACTGTGTACAACAAGGGGATACGTGAAGACAGTAGTAGTAACAGACTCCAAAAGTGCTTGCAAAATGATAAAGAGCAAAGAACACGCCAAGACAAACCACATCATACTGGAGGTTAGCTCACTGCTAGACGAAGCAAATTGCAAAATTTGCATACAGTGGGTGCCAAGTCACGTAGGCATACGATGGAATGAAGCGGTGGATGACTTAGCAGTTAAAGCAACAGAGGGAACACAAACCAACACTGAAAACCTAACGTTAGACGACACCATTAGACTCGCGAAACACACGGTGTGGCATAAATGGAGAAACAAGTATAAGGAGATTTCGGAGACAAAGGGAAAGCTGCACTTTGAATTTGCGAAGGAGCCAGGACAGAAAATCTGGTGTAAAGACAAGGCACTGACGACCCAAGAGAAAATAATGTTAAACAGAATCCGTTCAAACCACTGCATGACGAAAGATAGAATGGGCAGTTGGGGATGGGTGACAGACACCGATTGTGAACTATGCCAGGAAGAGGAAACACTAGAACATATTATGTACCACTGTGTGAAATGGAGCATGATTAGAATGAAATACGACGTGCTAGAGAAATACAAGCCACTTGCGGAAATTTTCAAGGACGGGAATGAAGACGAGCTGAAATCCATAACAGGGTTTCTCAAGGAAACTAAAATTGAAATCTAAAACAAGACACCGAGACAACAAAACACGAGCCAAACATCGACACACCAAGGACAACACAGCAACGGCGAGATGGACCAACCCTGGTCTTAGCCGTATCATCACCAGCAAAAAAAAAAAAAAAAAAAAAATACGCGATTTCAAATAATATTATTTCTTACAAATTAATCTTGTCCGTGGTAGGATAACAATAAATCCGATTTTTCCACACTGCTGATCGTGATGCCAGCGGAGAGTTCGGAAGGTAAATACTTCGATGAATCAAGATTGTACCGCACGGGCTGGCATTAGTCTCATCGACGGACAAGATTTCCGCTAGTGATAATATGGTGCGGCACTGGAAACGGACCGAAAACTACTGTGTCCTTGTTCGAATTCTAACGATCAACCGGAGGCTGTCAAATGGGGCTCCCGTTATCAGCACAAACAAAGCGAGCATTCCCTGTTCGTGCAGGATTTACATCTTAGAGCAGTAAGTGTTGAGTAGGAATGACAAGAAATTTATTGATTTTCGTCCCTATTACAGTAAAGGAAACCAGCAGCAACCCCGGCCAGACATCGATAACCAAGAGAGACGCCCAGAGAGTGCACCCGCGCATAAACTCCGGCACGACGAATTCCATGTTCATCTGGTACACTTATGGAGGGCAAAATTCTCGCCATGCGATCGGATCTCAACGGGCAGTCGATGGTTGCGTTGGATTCTGAATGGAAGCCGACCTTTGCCTGTGCAAAGAAGTTTCCTTCATTCAGCTGGCCACGTGGGACGATGTGTACATAATCGATGTGCTGGTAAGCCATCTGGAGCCGTCGGATTGGGCTGCCTTAGTGCTTCAAAAAGTTGCCGATTCAATTGCATCCGTTATCCTTAACATGGTATGTACATTATTACTACAGGCTAATAGCGATTAGCTCTTAAAATACTTGACATTAAGGTCAAGATATGACGAAGCCACACCTCAAGATTTCAAAAGCACAAATCTGAAGAACCGAATGTCGGTTTGCGCTGAAAGGTTGATCGTTTGGTCAGCCGCTGGTGTTGATGTAAATAAATTTATTTAGAAGAAGTTCTTTAAACAAGGTATTTACTCTGTTAATTTCAATTACAAGATTGTTTGGAATACACGCAATCGCTACTAGTCCTTAACATTATTCCAAATTTTGTCTTCATCTAATACTAATACACATAATTTCAGAGAAATCTGATCATCCAAATTTCGCCAACCTGGTCCAGTTGTGTAGGCAAAAAGTTGAACAAGTCCAATCTGTTCTCAAACTGGACCCAGCGACCACTGCGCAATGAGCAGCTCCGCTATGCTGTCCTGAACGGTTTCTGCCTGCTTGAGATCTACAAGGCCATCGAAAGTCAGCTGCCCCATATCCAAGAGCATAACCAACGTGATTCTAAACGTTTGCTAAATAATATCCGATCGAACGATGATCGCTCCCCGAGGAGGGCCGGTAGGCCTGAGGATAACTCTTCTCGTTACCGACGCAACCATCGTGATAGGCACAACAAACGACACACCCTTGGTAGTGGGGATACCAATAACCAAAATTCTTCTCGGAACTACAAATGTCATCATTCATCCCACCAAAATTGTTCCAAGGCAAAAGGTGTGGTTCTCGGGAGCAGCGGTCATTCACTGGCGTCTGGCCCCAATATAAAATCAGTACCTACTCTAAGTGCCAGTGAGATCTACACAAAGTAACCCCAGTTGTACAGCTAGGTTTGTTCATGAAAATAACAGTGAAAGCCGATTTCTACACAAAATGGTTAAATTTGAGGTGCTGTCACTTTGTTTGTTCTCAAGAGATCGATGGAGCTAAAAATTGACTTCAAATATGATGAATTTTGTTATAGCAAAATTTTAAATTTTTCAAAGCATGTGAAAAAAAAATATGTGAAATTATTCAAAATAAAAGGGGTTGTTTTATATTTATTAGAGTTAACGATTTAACTTGTCTTAATTTTTTTTTATTTCGTGATTATTTTTATAATTGTTATCGTTATATGACTTGTTACTTATGCGAAAACTATTGGTATAGCGTGCGAAAGTATTTCTTCCTATCATGGTTAAGATTGGTACAATTCAATGTCCATTATTTTGTACATTTCAAATTTGTAGGACAACCCGCATAGCCGTGAACTGTTAGTACAATGAAGAGTCCTTTCAAATTGCACTTTTCAGGAATTTATAGGCACAGGTGTTTAAAAATTTGAAAAAAAATGTGAATACTTTAACAATTTAACGGTTGTAATGCCCATAGTTTTCTGAAAAGCGCAATTCGAAAGAACAGCCTATATAGAAAAGAAGGGAAAAACTATGTTAGAAAAAGTAAGCAGTTGCAATGTTGATAATTTCCTGTCAAGTGCAACTCGAAAAATGATTGATACACATATAAGCGGTTGTAATCCCAACAATTCTTATAACGACTCAAACATAATTATTTTAATGAAGAAGAAAAAAAGTGACATCACAGACAAACAGACGTAACACTCTGATCGTTTTTGTTCGAGTTTGACGTTTTCTCACTATTGTCACCTACACAGCAAAAAAAGTTGATGAATATTACATTGAAATCGTTGTATCCAGGTCTTTACATCGACTGATAGATGTTACACAGCCCGATGTACTCGACGGCTGTTGATGTAATGAACAGATCCCATGTAAATCTTGCGATGTAATTTATTCGACGTACATTTATACGACGTGAATGAAGCGATGTAAAATGGAAACGATTTCTACGGCCCTTCTATAGCCGATTAAATTGCATTTTCATTCTTTTTCGCTCAGAATTTTGTATAGCTGAAGTAAATACTAGATCTATACTAAATTCAAATCGAAAAAAAATAAAACATAATTTAATCAGCCATAGAAGAGACGGCAATGAACAATCAATAAACACAAAAACAACTAAGCGTTGAACTAATAAGGTTTATTGCTTTTTTATTATTTTTGTCCCAACTGGGATAGAGCCTACACATAAACTTAATGTTTTATTAGCATTTACAAATGAAATGAGAGCTTTCTTTGCGACATTCGTTGGCATTCTCGAAGTACACGATATCTCACGATTCTAAGTGCTTGTCACGCTGGATCCTAGTTCCGCAACGAACAAAATTCTGATAAATAATCATGCATGCACATATCGGGTTCGAGCTTGAGCACGTCCATCACCCGTGGCGATATCGTAGCGAATCGAATCATTCTGGTGGATGCTCAGATCCGAGGTTATGATAAACGGTACCTTCTTTAGGCCTATCTGGACGCATTTCAGCTTCAGGAGCTTGTACTTGGCTTTCTCCGGGGTAGTACCACGGTGAACATTAAAACAACGCCGTATATCAAAGAGTGATGACATCCATGAATCCGGCCGGGTAGTTGGGGTCAATGCGAACCTTGACATCGATTTAGATGTGACGCTGCAGATCTTGGTGACCTTGGTCAAGACGTATTTCAGACTACCCACGCAGTTTGGGCCAGTGGATCGACGCGGGGCAAAGGTAACCCTGGAGGCGTTCAAACGCTTCAAATGTTTTTTTCGGTATGCGAGCCATCTTGACACTTAAGAACGAAAAATAAACGATTATTCCCGATGGCGCCAGGGATAATACAACACTGACTCAAATATGGCTGCGTAGTCATCCTGGAAATGAACATATAAACATGATTAACAATCAATTATTAGAAATAGATCAATAATTGAAAAAGAGGTTCCTACATATTTCACAAATAATTTCATAAATTTTCACAAGATTTCATCCAAAGCAGGACACCACAGCAGAATTCATACAGAAATTTATAAGTTTTTCTATAAATTTTGCAGATTCAATAGCATTACCGAAGTCACATAGACTAGAAGAAGTTCTTAGAACCATAAAAAAAAAACAAGATAAAAGGTATTAGGTTTTATGACGGTTCTCAAAACCTCTACAAGGCTAATCGGTCATCGAAATGTTTCTTGGGTACTCAAATAATCACGCTACTCTAGTTATAATGCATGCATAAATACTGTGCAAAGAAAGTAAGCATCCCAATTAACATTTTCAACGCTACTATAAGTTTCAATAATTTGCCTTGTGTAACAGTCGAATTCATGGCGTGCTTATGAGATACCTCTAATCGTTTATTTAGGGATTTCTACAAAAGTTCCTTTTGAAATTCAAGGGTTCTTCCTAGGAATTCTCCAGAAGTTTCGTTTGGTTTTTCTCGTGGAGTTCTCCAAGAATTTCTTCTGGCATACTTCTGAGAATTTGTTCTGAAATATTGTGGTAGCATTCCATCAGGGTTTTTTTCTGTGAATTAATCCATAATAACTCTGGAAAATACTCCATGAGTTCCCCGGACATTTCTCCAGGTATCTTATCTACTTCAAGTGTTCACTGAGAGATCATTCAGGAATTCCCCGCGAAGCATTCCAGCATTCACGCATGAATCTCTCTAGAAGAATTTCCAGAATTTTCCCGAATATTCGTCCATGAGTTCTCGGGATTTTTTCCTCCAGAAGCTTCTCGGGAATTCCTCATGGAAATCCAAGGGAATTCCTCGGAAATACCTCCAGGAGTTCCTCACAAACTCCTCGGGAATTCTTCTAGAAAATCCACGGGAGTTTCTCAGTAATATCTTCGGGAGCTCTTCGGGAATTTCTCCAGGAGCTCCTCGGGAATTCTTACAGGAGTACCTGGGCATTTTTTTAGGAGCTCCTCGATAATTCATCCTGGAGTTTCAAGGGTATTCCTTCCCGGAAATTTATGCAGGAGTTCCTCCATGAATTTCTGTTAGAGGTCCTCGGAAATTCCTCAAGGAGTTCTTCAGGAAGTCCTACAGGAGTTCCTCGGGAATTCCTCCAAGAGTTGATAGGGAGTTCCTCGGGAATACCTCCCAGGAGCTCCTCGGAAAATCCTCCTGTAACTCCTCGGGAATTCCTTGGTAGTATTTCCAGGAGATCCCCGGTAATTCATCCAGGAGTTTCAAGGTTATTCCTTCAGTAGTGCACCGGGAGTTTCCTCAGGAGTTCCTCGGGAAGTACTCCAGGAATTGCTCGAGAATTCCTCCAGAAATTGCTCAAGAATTCCTCCAGGAGTTCCTGCAGCAGCTCCATTGCAAATATTCGAGAATTTCTCCTGAAATCCTCAAGAACACCTCTAGAATTTCCACGTAAATTTCTCCTGGAGTTCCTGGGGAATTCCTTCACGAGCTCCTAGGGAGTTTATCCAAGAGTTCCCGGGAAATCATTCAGGAGTTCCTTGGCAATTTTTCAATTATCTCCTCGGAGATTGATCCAGGAGTTCCAAGCTTATTCCTTTTCCAGGAAATTTCTGCAGGAGTTTCTCCAGGAATTCCTGCTGGAGGACCTCTGCAATCCCTCCAGTAGCTCCTCGGGAATTCGCCCAGGTTTTCCTCGGGAATTCTTCGGCACTATTCCCAGGAGCTTCCCGGCAATTCATTCAAATATTTCAAGGATATTCCTTCAGAAGTTGCTCGGGAATTTCTCCAGGAGTTCCTCGGGAATTCCTCCCGCAGATCCAATGATTTTATCCTCGGGATTTCCAGAAGTTCCACTGAAATTCTTACTGGAGTTCGTTGAAAATTCCTTCAGAAGTTCATCGGAAATACTTCCAAGAGTACCCCGTGAATTCCTCAGGAATTGCTCCAGAAGTTCCTCGAGAATCCCTCCAGAAGTTGCTCTGGAATTCTTGCAAAAGTTCATCAGAAACTCGTTCAGTAGTGCCTCGTGAAATCTTTCAGGAGTTTCTCGGAAATTCTTCCTCCAGGAGTGTCTCGGGAATTTCTCCAGGAGTTCCTTGAAAATTCCTCCAGGAGTTCCTCGGAAATTTCTACGAAGTTCCACGAAATTTCTGCAGGAGATTCCCAAGGAACTCCTGGGTCAATTCCAAAGGAACTCCTGGAAGTATTCCCGAGGAACTCCTGAAGTAATTCCCGAAAAATCCTGGAGGTATGCCCGAAGAACTCCTGGAAAAAATCCCAAGGAACCCCTGGAGGAATTCCAGAGGAACTCTAGGAGGAATTTTCGAGGAAATCCAGGAGCTTTCGAGGGGGTCTCCAGTTAGCCTAGTGGTTAAGGCTATGGATCGCCAATCCGGAGATGGCGGGTTCGATTCCCGTTCCAGTCGGGAAATTTTTCTCGACTTCCTGGGCATAGTGTATCATTGTGCTTGCCTCACAATATACACACTAATTCATGCAATGGCTGGTGTGGTACTCATCCAGTTGACGTCTCGACTAATAATGATAATTCCAAGACCTCGGCCTACTTATTGATGTGCTAAACTACCACATCTCCTTTTCTTTAACAGCATATCAAGTTTAGCAGACATTGGCGTTTATTAGAGACGTGAAGCACGGGGGTGAATCTTCATCATGAAAAGCACTGCCCGGTTGATAGCTCAACACTAGCGAACCTGGTGGTGGAAGTCAAGCTTTTGCCTACAGCGAGCATAGGGAGACGGCGTAGCACGCTTTGATGATTTTTAATTTTCCCATGGAAATTCATTCCAATCTAGTTCTCCAAGTGACAATTTCACGACATCCACCTCGAAACTTCTAATTTGTTCGAAGATACACATCTGTTCTGTGCGTGAAGCCTACATTTTTTATGCTTTTGCGCTTCTAGTAGTGTTTATATTAGAAATATCTTTCCAAGGCAACGCCGTCACTAATAGAATCACATGGATATCCGATAGATATGACTTGAATAAGCGCGATATTCTTACATGAGAGAGACTTTGGATTCGAAACCGACCTTCGTCCATTAACCGCAATCTTTGCCGATATTACTTCCTCTCCGTTGTATTTTGAGATGGGTGCTTAGACTACAAACGTTCGAATTTAGAGTTTTAAATATGGCCGGAAAGCAAAACGTAGCAGATCTATCTCGTTTCGAGAATCGCCTTACTCAACGGAAACCTCTGTTCCTGAGGGAAACTTGGAAATCTTGTCGCCTAACTCAACGGACATATGCCGTTCCTGAGACAGTTCACCTCTAGGGCTGAACTTGGTAATGATGTCGCCTTACTCAACGGATGTAGTCCGTTCCTGAGGCAGTCCCTTGCAAAGGAACTTGAACTTGTTAATGTTGTCGCCTAACTCAACGGATTTAAACCGTTCCTGAGGCAGTCCACCTTTGAGGTGAACTTAATTGTTTTTTTTTTTTCGCCTAACACAACGGATTGAATCCGTTCCTGAGGCAGTCCCTTGCGAAGGAACTTGTTATTCTTTGTCCGATTCAGCGAACCATAGTTCGTTACCTAGGCAACAACTTGTTAGGCTTGATTTTTTTTTTCAGCAGGATGTCCAATATTTTCGGCAGAGCAGGAAAAGAGTTCCTTCTTGATGATCAGCTTCACTTACAGCACTTGCACGTCCTTTCACGGAAGACGGATCTTGATTTTTTTTCATGGTCTGGATCTTCAAAATCGCTGAGTCGTTTTGCTAAACGCTCCGATAATCGCTTCGAAAGCTCCAAAGCAAACGGGGTTCGCTCGTCGCCAATGTCGTACTCATCCAGTTGACGTCTCGACTAATAATGATAATTCCAAGACCTCGGCCTACTTATTGATGTGCTAAACTACCACAGCTGGCAAAGAAAGCCCTCCAATTAATAACTGTGGAAGTGCTCAAAGAACACTAAGTTGGAGATAGGTAGGCCAAGTCTCAGTGGGGACGTAGAGCCATAAAGAAGAAGAAAAAGGAGCTATTCCCGAGGAAGATTTGAGGAACTACTGGAGATATTTCCTGGGAACTTCCAGAGGAATTTTCGAGGATTTCCTGGAGCAATTCTCAAGGGACTCCTGGAGCTATTTCCGAGGAACTTCAAAAAAAATTCTCGGAGGAGTTCCCGAGGAATTTTCGAGGAAATCCAGGAGGAATTTCTGGAGAACTCCTGGAGGAATTCCCATAGAATTCCGGTAGAACTTCAGAAGGAATTCCCGAGGAACTCCCGGAGGATTTCCCGAGAAAATCCAGGAGGATTTCCCGAGAAGCTCATGAAGCAATTTTCGAGGAACTCCTGGAACAATTGCTAGGACATTCCTGGAGAAATTTCTCAGGAACTTCTGGAGAAATTTCCAAGAAACACCTGGAGGAATTTTCGAGGAATTCCTGGAGGAATCCCCGAGGAGCTCCAGGAGGAATTTCCGAGAAACTTCTGAAGCATTTCCTGAGGAACTTCTAAGGAAGTTTCCAAGGAACTCCTGGGAGATATTTCCGGGAAAATTTTGAAGGAATTCTCGACGATTTTTTGGAAATATACTAGAAAAACTGCTGGGGGAATTTCTGAGGAACTCGTGAAGGAATTCCTGAATGAATTCAGAGGAACACCATGAAGAATTTCTGAGGAGCTCCTGGAGATATTTCCGGGGAACTCCTGGAGGAATTACCGAGGAATTTCTGGAGATATTCTCGAGCTGGAGGAATTTCTGAGGATCTAGTGAAGGAATTCCTGGACAAACTCAGTGGAACACTAAGGAATTTCCGAGGAACTGCTGGAGGAATTCCAGAGGAACTCTTGAAGGTATTTACAAGGAACTCCTGGAGATATTTCCGGTGAACTCCTGGTAGAATTATCGAGGAATTTCTCCATGGAGATATTCTCGAGGAACTGCTGG
Organism: Aedes albopictus; assembly: GCF_035046485.1. NCBI lineage: Eukaryota > Metazoa > Arthropoda > Insecta > Diptera > Culicidae > Aedes > Aedes albopictus. The sequence goes on along the minus strand of NC_085137.1, from coordinate 496,720,187 downwards.
GAGTATTTTTGAGGAACTCCTGGAGAAATTCCAGAATAACACCTGAAGGAATTCCCGAGGAACTCCTGAAGGAATTTCCAAAGAACTCCTGGAGATATGCCCGAGGAACTCCTGGAGATATTTCCGTGGAACTCCCGGAAGAATTATCGAGGAATTTCTGGAGATATTCTGAAGGAATATCTGAGGAACTAGTGAAGGAATTCCTGGACGAACTCAGAGGAACACCAGGAGAAATTCCCGAGGAAGTTCAGAAGGAATTTCTGATGAACTCCAGGAGGAATTCCAGAAGAACTGTTGGAAGAATTTACAAGGAAGTCCTGGGGATAATTCCGGGGAACTCCTGGAATAATTATCGTCGAATTTCTGGAGATATTCTCGAGAAACTGCAGGAGGAATTTCTGAGAAACTGCTGGAGGAATTCCCAAAGAACTCCTGGAAAAATTCCCAATGAACCCCTGGGAGAATTGCAAAGGAACTCTAGGAGGAATTTCCGAGGAAATCCAGGAACAATTCCCGAGGAAATCCAGGAGGAATATTTTAGGAACTAATGTAGATATTTCCAGGAAACTTCCGGAGGAATTTTCGAGGATCTCCTGGAGTAATTCTCAAGGAACTCCTGGAGCTATTTCCGGGGAACTCCTGAAAAATTCTCGGAGGAGTTCCCGAGGAGCTTCAGGAGGAATTTTCGAGGAAGTCCAGGAGGAATTTCTTGAGGAATGCCGATAGAATTTCAGCAGAACTTCAGAAGGAATTCTCGGGGATCCCCTGAAGGAATTCCCGAGGGACTCCCGGAGGAGTTCACGAAGAAATCCAGGGTGGTTTTCCGAGGATCTTATGAAGCAATTTTCGAGGAACTCCTGGAGCAATTCCTAGGACACTCCTAGAGAAATTTCCAAGGAATTCCTGGAAGAATTTCCGGAGGAAGTCCCGAGGAGCTGCTGAAGCGATTCCCGAGGAACTTCTTGAGCAATTTCAAAGGAACACCTGGAGGAATCCCCGAGGAGCTCCTGGAGTAATTTCCGAGGAACTCTAGGAGAAATTTCCGAGATACTTCTGAAGCATTTCCCGAAGAACTTCGAAAGGAGTGTCCGAGGAACTCCTGGAGAAATTTCCGGGAAAATCCTGAAGGAATTCTCGAGGATTTTTTGGAAATATACTCGAGAAACTGTTGGAGGTATTTCTGAGGAACTCATGAAGGAATTTCTGAATGAATCCAGAGCACCACCAGGAAGAATTTCCGAGGAACTCCTGGAGATATTTGCGGGGAACTCTCGGAATAATTATCGTGGAATTTCTGGAGATATTCTCAAGGAACTGCAGGAGGAATTTCTGCGAAACTCCTTGAGGAATTCCCGAAAAACACCTGGAAGAATTTCCGAGAAACTCCTGAAGGAATTTTCGAGGAACTTCTGGAGATATTTCCGGGGAATTCCTGGAGGAATTATGGAGGAATTTCTGAAGATATTCTCGAGGACCTTCTGGAGGAATTACTGAGGAACTCCTGGAGGAATTCCCGAAGAACTTCTGAAGGAATTTCAGAGAAACTTCTGGAGATATTTTCGGGGAACTCCTGGAGGAATTATCGAGTAATTTCTGGAGATATTCTCGAGGAACTGCTGGAGGATTTTTTGAGAAACTAGTGAAGGAATTCCTGGACGAACTCAGAGGAACACCAAAAGGAATTCCCGAGTAAGTTCAGAAGGAATTTCCGAGGAGCTCCTGGAGGAAGTTCAAAAGGAATTTCCGAGGAACTCCTGGATGAATTTCAGATGAACTCTTGGAGGAATTTACAAGGGACTCCTGGAGATATTTCCGGGGAACTCCTGCAAGAATTTGTTGGACCGAACCGACCGAGTACCCAACGAAATGCGGTTGACAAGTTCCCAACCGGCGGACACAAAGAACCGGACCAAGTCCGAGGGACTTTCGGGAACTCGCGTAACGTGATCGGAAGAACTCCTGGAGGAATTATCGAGGAATTTTTGTGAATGTTCTCGAGGAACTGCTGGAGGAATTTCTGAGGAACTCATGAAGGAATTCCTGGAGGAACTCCGAGGATGTTCAGAAGGAATTCCCGAGGAACTCCAGGACGAATTCCAGAGGAACTCTTGGAGAAATTTACAAGGAATTCCTGGAGATATTCCGGGTAACTCTTAGAGAAATTCGCGAGGAGCTTCTGGAGGAATTCCCGAGGAACACATGGGTGAATTCCCGGGAAACTCCTGAAGGAATTCCCGAGGAACTCCTGGAGCAATTCCCAAAGAACTCCTGGAGATATTTCCAAGGAACTTCTGGAAGAATTATCGAGGAATTTGTGGAGATATTCTCGAGGAACTGCTGGAGGAATTTATGAGGGACTCCTGAAGGAATTCCTGAAGGAATTCAGAGGAACACCAGGAGGAGTTTCCGAGCAACTTCCGAAGGAATTCCCGAGGAACTGCTGGAGAAATTCCCGAGGAACACCTGGAAGAATTCCCCCCTGAAAGAACTCCTAGAGAGGAATTTTTGAGAAACACCTGGCGGAATTATAGAGGAACTGTTGAGGAATTTACAAGGAACTCCTGAAGATATTTCCGGGAAGCTCCTGAAGGAATCGTCGATAAAATTCTTGAGAAATTCCTGAGGAACTCCTGGAGAAATTCCCAAGAAACTCCTGGAAGAATTTCCGAGGAACTCCAGGAAGAATTTTGGAGGAAATCCTTGAGATATTTCCGGGGAACGCCTGGAGAAAATCTCCAGTAATTTCTGAAGATATTCATGAGGAACTCTTGGAGGAATTTCTTAGGAACTTGTGAAGTAATTCCCGTGGATTTCCAGGAGGAAGTCCCCTGGAATTCCAGGATAAATTTCCATGGAATTTCAGTAGGATTTCCCGAGGAACTTCTGGAGGAATTTACGAGGAGCTCCTGGAGCAATTCCCAAGGAACTCATGGGTGAATACCCGGGAAACTCCTAAAGGAATTCACGAGGAACTTCCAAGGAACTCCTAGAGCAGTTCCCGAGGAACTCTTGAAGATATTTCCGGCGAACTCCTGGAAAAATTATCGAGGAATTTCTGGAGAGGGCAGTGTAGTGTCTACCTAATGGTTGTGTGCACAGGATATCTACTGCCCATAACCGCATATTTGTAACATTTGCATATTTTGCTGGTATTGAGTTAATATCGGGGATCAGCATCAAATCACAAGTGCTTTCGACCACCTGAATTAAAAAATGAAGTTTGTTCTAGGATTTATGAAAAAAATACCAAGTCATTTTGTCTCATTGAGCAATGTGACCGCATAACAGTCACACTAGGAAAATAGATTGATTTTAAAGCGTGACATCAATCATACTGAGGTCCGATTTATTTTTTGACAATTCCCCCAGCATACAGGAAATGCTGTAGAAAATTTGATTGCTATACGACTGATGAAAAATTTATGAGAAATTTTTAAAATTTCAATTCATTCCTATACTATTCAAAGTTGCAACTTTGGTTTCCATTTTCTCCAATGCCTACTGTTGTTGAATGTTACTGTTATGCGGTTATGGGCAGTCTACCTACATGAAATACTGTTCATGGCAGTACCTAAATATCTAGGTGTCTACCTAAGGTAGTATAAATACGGGTAGTCATTGGACCACACAGGAGAGACTGCACAAGCCTTGGACTTGTCAACATTATTATTATTCTTCTTTTGAAGGATATAAAAGTGGCGACGAGGATCAAGGAACGTGTAATTTCTTTTGAGTTATTCCGAAATTATTTCCTTTTGGTTTTCAGGTTGTTGTAATAACAAATAATTTGTAACAATTATTGTTATTTTTGTGGAGAACGGAATTGTTCTTTTATGGTAGAATTGCCATTATGTTGTGGACAGAATGTTCTTTTTTGGCCGATGTTGCATTGACGAAATTGTCTTTTTGTTTTGGTAATAACGAAATGTTATTTTTTGTGGTGAACGAAATTGTTCTTTTGTGGCGGAATTGTCATTTGTGTTATTTGTACTTTTTTGGCAAAGTTGCTGTATTGGGATAGCGAAATCGTGTTTTTGTTTTTGTAGTTTTGTTAGCGAGCAGATATGTTCTTTGAAAGTGACGGACTCGTCAGTTTATTTGTGGTATCATTATTTTTTGAAGTTTTCTAAAGGGGAAAAGACTGTAGTGTCTACCTAATGGTTGTGTGCACAGGATATCTACCTACATGAAATACTGTTCATGGCAGTACCTAAATATCTAGGTGTCTACCTAAGGTAGTATAAATACGGGTAGTCATTGGACCACACAGGAGAGACTGCACAAGCCTTGGACTTGTCAACATTATTATTATTCTTCTTTTGAAGGATATAAAAGGCAGGACAGCATACATTCGTGCATTAGTGAAATTGCCTCAACTGCTTTTATACCGTCAAACATTATCAGAACTCCTCAGTATTATCATATCTTAATTCACAGTAATCTTTACATCTAATCTCTAATTTTAAGAAAATTCTTTAAAAAAAAGTGAAATTTGAAAATTGATGAAAAATTTCAAATGTTATCAAAATATTCTGTCTTTCCAATAATTTGAAACCATAAGTTCAAACATTTGAGGCTGATTCAATGGAGTTATCAACTATCAATAATCCCTCTGGAATAAAGTCATGTCTCACGCCTGTTAACTTTATTTCTAACAAAGATGCTAGTTTCACCCATTACGCGTTTCAAAAAAAAAAAAATATTTACTCGCAAAAATCATCCTATGATTTTCAAAGACCAAATTTGTGCAAAAATGCTTTGAGATTGCAAACGCCCCAAATTGAGTACTGAGTATGATGCTAAGTTTGGGTTAAATATTTTGGAAGATCGTGTTGATGGTGTCTGGATTCGATTACCGGTTGATACAAAATCTTTTGGTAATGTAAACTATCTTGAGCTCCCATTATCTTCGATCAAAAACAAGATAATTACGGAACCTGTGATTGTCTGACTATATCAGATTGCAAAAGCCAGCTCGATAAAAATGGTTCTCTTTGACTTTAATAGGGGAAATTGTGTATTTTCGGCAGTTTTGTTCTCTTCGTCATGAGGGGTTTTTTGAAAGCTGTTGAACTCAGAATTGGCCTCAAATCCTTCCCAGCCAAGCTGAATTAGCTATATGCCCAAGTTTCAGAAAATTTGGCGGACAAAAACCCCCCCTGACGAAGAGAACAAACCTGCCGATAATACCCATCGTCACCCTAGTTAAATTCAATTAAAAATTACCTGCAACACACTTCGCATTTCCCGGAATTAATGTCAGCTTTCCCGTAGCCATCTTCCAAAGCAGCGACATCATATGGGCCTCGTATAAGTCATGTTCCTTCTTAACGTCCTCAGAAAACGATTGAAATTGCGACGCGTCCAGGTCACTGCGATGTCGGCAGCTTTGGATATCATACGCTGAGCCTTCCAGATTGCCACCAGATTGACGTCGTGATTCTCAAGTCTCCTGTTTACATAATGCTGGCGATCTTGTGACAGAGCAATTCCGAACAATCTTTGGCCGGTTGGACGCAGACGGTGGTGATTTCTATCACAAATAGCTGCTCTTTATTTGCTTTCCCCAGCTGACCTTGGGGGAAGTGGTCCTTGGGTTTGGAACCAATTTGCCCGGATCGACAACCTTCAACTCTGAATTGACCTATTTGACCGGGAATTCGACCAGATGAACTGATGATTGGAATTGGTCGATCAGCAGGAAATTTACCCTTGTTCTTGTCAGGGCGGAAAATGTCTTGGCTGGCTGGCGGTTTTCTGAAATCAAGAAACAAACAAATATTGTTATTCAGGAAGTTTTTTTGTTCTAACTTTTAATTACAAAATCAAGCTGTATACTCCTAAGCCCGAGATAAGCTTAGGATGCACATATCACCCGTGGGTGCATTCAAGTTATATTGTGCATCAAATGGGTTCCCAAGCTCGAAATAAACTTAGGATGCACAAATCACCCGAGGGTGCATTCAAGTTATATTGTGCATCAAATGGGTTTTCAAGCTCGAAATAAGCTTAGGATGCACAAATCACCCGAGGGTGCATTCAAGTTATATTGTGCATCATATGGGTTCTTATGTACTCCCAAGCTCGAAATAAGCTTAGGATGCACAAATCACCCGTGGGTGCATTCAAGTTATATTGTGCATCAAATGGTTTCCCAAGCTCGAAATAAGCTTAGGATGCACAAATCACCCGTGGGTGCATTCAAGTTATATTGTGCATCAAATGGTTTCCCAAGCACAAAATAAGCTTAGGATGCACAAATCACCCGTGGGTGCATTCAAGTTATATTTTGCATCAAATGGGTTCTTATGTACTCCCAAGCTCGAAATAAGCTTAGGATGCACAAATCACCCGTGGGTGCATTCAAGTTATATTGTGCATCATATGGGTTCCCAAGCTCGAAATAAGCTTAGGATGCACAAATCACCCGTGGGTGCATTCAAGTTATATTGTGCATCAAATGGTTTCCCAAGCTCGAAATAAGCTTAGGATGCACAAATCACCCGAGGGTGCATTCAAGTTATATTGTGCATCATATGGGTTCTTATGTACTCCCAAGCTCGAAATAAGCTTAGGATGCACAAATCACCCGTGGGTGCATTCAAGTTATATTGTGCATCAAATGGTTTCCCAAGCTCGAAATAAGCTTAGGATGCACAAATCACCCGTGGGTGCATTCAAGTTATATTGTGCATCAAATGGTTTCCCAAGCACAAAATAAGCTTAGGATGCACAAATCACCCGTGGGTGCATTCAAGTTATATTTTGCATCAAATGGGTTCTTATGTACTCCCAAGCTCGAAATAAGCTTAGGATGTATAAATCACCCGTGGGTGCATTCAAGTTATATTGTGCATCAAATGGGTTCTTATGTACTCCCAAGCTCGAAATAAGCTTAGGATGCACAAATCACCCGAGGGTGCATTCAAGTTATATTGTGCATCATATGGGTTCTTATGTACTCCCAAGCTCGAAATAAGCTTAGGATGCACAAATCACCCGTGGGTGCATTCAAGTTATATTGTGCATCAAATGGTTTCCCAAGCTCGAAATAAGCTTAGGATGCACAAATCACCCAAGGGTGCATTCAAGTTATATTGTGCATCAAATGGTTTCCCAAGCTCGAAATAAGCTTAGGATACACAAATTACCCGAGGGTGCATTCAAGTTATATTGTGCATCAAATGGGTTCTTATGTACTCCCAAGCTCGAAATAAGCTTAGGATGCACAAATCACCCGAGGGTGGATTCGGATAATATTATCCATCAAATGGGTTCTAATCTACTCCCAAGCTCGAAATACACTTAGGTGACATCAAATGATGAACGACAACATTAAGCTCAGAACGAATCTGAAATAAAGTCTAGATCACACATAAGCATCAAATACAATTAGGTGACATCAAATGATGAACGACAACATTAAGCTCAGAACGAATCTGAAATAAAATCTAGTTTACACCTAAGCATCAAATACACTTAGGTGACATCGAATGATGAACGACAACATTAAGCTCAGAACGAATCTGAAATAAAGTCTAGATCACGCATAAGCATCAAATACAATTAGGTGACATCAAATGATGAACGACAACATTAAGCTCAGAACGAATCTGAAATAAAATCTAGTTTACACCTAAGCATCAAATACACTTAGGTGACATCGAATGATGAACGACAACATTAAGCTCAGAACGAATCTGAAAATAAAATCTAGATCACACCTAAGCATCAAATACACTTAGGTGACATCAAATGATGAACGACAACATTAAGCTCAGAACGAATCTGAAATAAAATCTAGTTTACACCTAAGCATCAAATACACTTAGGTGACATCGAATGATGAACGACAACATTAAGCTCAGAACAAATCTGAAATAAAATCAAGATCACACCTAAGCATCAAATACACTTAGGTGACATCAAATGATGAACGACAACATTAAGCTCAGAACGAATCTGAAATAAAATCTAGTTTACACCTAAGCATCAAATACACTTAGGTGACATCGAATGATGAACGACAACATTAAGCTCAGAACGAATCTGAAATAAAATCAAGATCACACCTAAGCATCAAATACACTTAGGTGACATCAAATGATGAACGACAACATTAAGCTCAGAACGAATCTGAAATAAAATCAAGATCACACCTAAGCATCAAATACACTTAGGTGACATCAAATGATGAACGACAACATTAAGCTCAGAACGAATCTGAAATAAAATCTAGTTTACACATAAGCATCAAATACACTTAGGTGACATCGAATGATGAACGACAACATTAAGCTCAGAACGAATCTGAAATAAAATCTAGTTTACACCTAAGCATCAAATACACTTAGGTGACATCGAATGATGAACGACAACATTAAGCTCAGAACGAATCTGAAATAAAATCAAGATCACACCTAAGCATCAAATACACTTAGGTGACATCAAATGATGAACGACAACATTAAGCTCAGAACGAATCTGAAATAAAATCTAGTTTACACATAAGCATCAAATACACTTAGGTGACATCAAATGATGAACGACAACATTAAGCTCAGAACGAATCTGCAAATAAAATCAAGATCACACCTAAGCATCAAATACACTTAGGTGACATCGAATGATGAACGACAACATTAAGCTCAGAACGAATCTGCAAATAAAATCTAGATCACACCTAAGCATCAAATACATTTAGGTGACATCAAATGATGAACGACAACATTAAGCTCAGAACGAATCTGAAATAAAATCTAGTTCACACCTAAGCATCAAATACACTTAGGTGACATCGAATGATGAACGACAACATTAAGCTCAGAACGAATCTGAAAATAAAATCTAAATCACACCTAAGCATCAAATACATTTAGGTGACATCAAATGATGAACGACAACATTAAGCTCAGAACGAATCTGAAATAAAGTCTAGTTTACACCTAAGCATCAAATACACTTAGGTGACATCGAATGATGAACGACAACATTAAGCTCAGAACGAATCTGAAAATAAAATCTAGATCACACCTAAGCATCAAATACACTTAGGTGACATCAAATGATGAACGACAACATTAAGCTCAGAACGAATCTGAAATAAAGTCAAGATCACACATAAGCATCAAATACACTTAGGTGACATCAAATGATGAACGACAACATTAAGCTCAGAACGAATCTGAAATAAAATCAAGATCACACCTAAGCATCAAATACACTTAGGTGACATCAAATGATGAACGACAACATTAAGCTCAGAACGAATCTGAAATAAAGTCTAGTTTACACCTAAGCATCAAATACACTTAGGTGACATCGAATGATGAACGACAACATTAAGCTCAGAACGAATCTGAAAATAAAATCTAGTTTACACCTAAGCATCAAATACACTTAGGTGACATCGAATGATGAACGACAACATTAAGCTCAGAACGAATCTGAAAATAAAATCTAGATCATAGGTTCCCAAACTTTCAGGTCGCGCGACCCCCTTTTGCCACCAGACGTAGTTTTCGCGACCCCCCATAGAAATTCCCTCATTTGTTGTCTGTTACAGTAAAATATTTTATTGTCCCTTGCGACCCCCTGGACGAAGACTGGCGACCCCCCTGGGGGGTCGCGACCCACAGTTTGGGAAACCATGATCTAGATCACACCTAAGCATCAAATACACTTAGGTGACATCAAATGATGAACGACAACATTAAGCTCAGAACGAATCTGAAATAAAATCAAGATCACACCTAAGCATCAAATACACTTAGGTGACATCAAATGATGAACGACAACATTAAGCTCAGAACGAATCTGAAATAAAATCTAGTTTACACCTAAGCATCAAATACACTTAGGTGACATCGAATGATGAACGACAACATTAAGCTCAGAACGAATCTGAAATAAAATCTAGTTTACACATAAGCATCAAATACACTTAGGTGACATCAAATGATGAACGACAACATTAAGCTCAGAACGAATCTGAAATAAAATCAAGATCACACCTAAGCATCAAATACACTTAGGTGACATCAAATGATGAACGACAACATTAAGCTCAGAACGAATCTGAAATAAAATCTAGTTTACACCTAAGCATCAAATACACTTAGGTGACATCAAATGATGAACGACAACATTAAGCTCAGAACGAATCTGAAATAAAATCTAGTTCACACCTAAGCATCAAATACACTTAGGTGACATCGAATGATGAACGACAACATTAAGCTCAGAACGAATCTGAAAATAAAATCTAGATCACACCTAAGCATCAAATACACTTAGGTGACATCAAATGATGAACGACAACATTAAGCTCAGAACGAATCTGAAATAAAATCTAGTTTACACATAAGCATCAAATACACTTAGGTGACATCAAATGATGAACGACAACATTAAGCTCAGAACGAATCTGAAATAAAATCTAGTTTACACCTAAGCATCAAATACACTTAGGTGACATCGAATGATGAACGACAACATTAAGCTCAGAACGAATCTGAAATAAAATCTAGTTCACACCTAAGCATCAAATACACTTAGGTGACATCGAATGATGAACGACAACATTAAGCTCAGAACGAATCTGAAATAAAATCAAGATCACACCTAAGCATCAAATACACTTAGGTGACATCAAATGATGAACGACAACATTAAGCTCAGAACGAATCTGAAATAAAATCTAGTTTACACATAAGCATCAAATACACTTAGGTGACATCAAATGATGAACGACAACATTAAGCTCAGAACGAATCTGAAATAAAATCTAGTTCACACCTAAGCATCAAATACACTTAGGTGACATCGAATGATGAACGACAACATTAAGCTCAGAACGAATCTGAAAATAAAATCTAGATCACACCTAAGCATCAAATACACTTAGGTGACATCAAATGATGAACGACAACATTAAGCTCAGAACGAATCTGAAATAAAATCTAGTTTACACCTAAGCATCAAATACACTTAGGTGACATCGAATGATGAACGACAACATTAAGCTCAGAACGAATCTGAAAATAAAATCTAGATCACACCTAAGCATCAAATACACTTAGGTGACATCAAATGATGAACGACAACATTAAGCTCAGAACGAATCTGAAATAAAATCTAGTTTACACCTAAGCATCAAATACACTTAGGTGACATCGAATGATGAACGACAACATTAAGCTCAGAACAAATCTGAAATAAAATCAAGATCACACCTAAGCATCAAATACACTTAGGTGACATCAAATGATGAACGACAACATTAAGCTCAGAACGAATCTGAAATAAAATCTAGTTTACACCTAAGCATCAAATACACTTAGGTGACATCGAATGATGAACGACAACATTAAGCTCAGAACGAATCTGAAATAAAATCAAGATCACACCTAAGCATCAAATACACTTAGGTGACATCAAATGATGAACGACAACATTAAGCTCAGAACGAATCTGAAATAAAATCAAGATCACACCTAAGCATCAAATACACTTAGGTGACATCAAATGATGAACGACAACATTAAGCTCAGAACGAATCTGAAATAAAATCTAGTTTACACATAAGCATCAAATACACTTAGGTGACATCGAATGATGAACGACAACATTAAGCTCAGAACGAATCTGAAATAAAATCTAGTTTACACCTAAGCATCAAATACACTTAGGTGACATCGAATGATGAACGACAACATTAAGCTCAGAACGAATCTGAAATAAAATCAAGATCACACCTAAGCATCAAATACACTTAGGTGACATCAAATGATGAACGACAACATTAAGCTCAGAACGAATCTGAAATAAAATCTAGTTTACACATAAGCATCAAATACACTTAGGTGACATCAAATGATGAACGACAACATTAAGCTCAGAACGAATCTGAAAATAAAATCTAGATCACACCTAAGCATCAAATACATTTAGGTGACATCAAATGATGAACGACAACATTAAGCTCAGAACGAATCTGAAATAAAGTCTAGTTTACACCTAAGCATCAAATACACTTAGGTGACATCGAATGATGAACGACAACATTAAGCTCAGAACGAATCTGAAAATAAAATCTAGTTTACACCTAAGCATCAAATACACTTAGGTGACATCGAATGATGAACGACAACATTAAGCTCAGAACGAATCTGAAAATAAAATCTAGATCACACCTAAGCATCAAATACACTTAGGTGACATCAAATGATGAACGACAACATTAAGCTCAGAACGAATCTGAAATAAAGTCAAGATCACACATAAGCATCAAATACACTTAGGTGACATCAAATGATGAACGACAACATTAAGCTCAGAACGAATCTGAAATAAAATCAAGATCACACCTAAGCATCAAATACACTTAGGTGACATCAAATGATGAACGACAACATTAAGCTCAGAACGAATCTGAAATAAAGTCTAGTTTACACCTAAGCATCAAATACACTTAGGTGACATCGAATGATGAACGACAACATTAAGCTCAGAACGAATCTGAAAATAAAATCTAGTTTACACCTAAGCATCAAATACACTTAGGTGACATCGAATGATGAACGACAACATTAAGCTCAGAACGAATCTGAAAATAAAATCTAGATCATAGGTTCCCAAACTTTCAGGTCGCGCGACCCCCTTTTGCCACCAGACGTAGTTTTCGCGACCCCCCATAGAAATTCCCTCATTTGTTGTCTGTTACAGTAAAATATTTTATTGTCCCTTGCGACCCCCTGGACGAAGACTGGCGACCCCCCTGGGGGGTCGCGACCCACAGTTTGGGAAACCATGATCTAGATCACACCTAAGCATCAAATACACTTAGGTGACATCAAATGATGAACGACAACATTAAGCTCAGAACGAATCTGAAATAAAATCTAGTTCACACCTAAGCATCAAATACACTTAGGTGACATCGAATGATGAACGACAACATTAAGCTCAGAACGAATCTGAAAATAAAATCTAGATCACACCTAAGCATCAAATACACTTAGGTGACATCAAATGATGAACGACAACATTAAGCTCAGAACGAATCTGAAATAAAATCTAGTTTACACATAAGCATCAAATACACTTAGGTGACATCAAATGATGAACGACAACATTAAGCTCAGAACGAATCTGAAATAAAATCTAGTTTACACCTAAGCATCAAATACACTTAGGTGACATCGAATGATGAACGACAACATTAAGCTCAGAACGAATCTGAAATAAAATCTAGTTCACACCTAAGCATCAAATACACTTAGGTGACATCGAATGATGAACGACAACATTAAGCTCAGAACGAATCTGAAATAAAATCAAGATCACACCTAAGCATCAAATACACTTAGGTGACATCAAATGATGAACGACAACATTAAGCTCAGAACGAATCTGAAATAAAATCTAGTTTACACATAAGCATCAAATACACTTAGGTGACATCAAATGATGAACGACAACATTAAGCTCAGAACGAATCTGAAATAAAATCTAGTTCACACCTAAGCATCAAATACACTTAGGTGACATCGAATGATGAACGACAACATTAAGCTCAGAACGAATCTGAAAATAAAATCTAGATCACACCTAAGCATCAAATACACTTAGGTGACATCAAATGATGAACGACAACATTAAGCTCAGAACGAATCTGAAATAAAATCTAGTTCACACCTAAGCATCAAATACACTTAGGTGACATCGAATGATGAACGACAACATTAAGCTCAGAACGAATCTGAAATAAAATCAAGATCACACCTAAGCATCAAATACACTTAGGTGACATCAAATGATGAACGACAACATTAAGCTCAGAACGAATCTGAAATAAAATCTAGTTTACACCTAAGCATCAAATACACTTAGGTGACATCGAATGATGAACGACAACATTAAGCTCAGAACGAATCTGAAATAAAATCAAGATCACACCTAAGCGTCAAATACACTTAGGTGACATCAAATGATGAACGACAACATTAAGCTCAGAACGAATCTGAAATAAAATCTAGATCACACCTAAGCATCAAATACACTTAGGTGACATCAAATGATGAACGACAACATTAAGCTCAGAACGAATCTGAAAATAAAATCTAGATCACACCTAAGCATCAAATACATTTAGGTGATATCAAATGATGAACGACAACATTAAGCTCAGAACGAATCTGAAATAAAATCTAGTTTACACATAAGCATCAAATACACTTAGGTGACATCAAATGATGAACGACAACATTAAGCTCAGAACGAATCTGAAATAAAATCTAGTTCACACCTAAGCATCAAATACACTTAGGTGACATCAAATGATGAACGACAACATTAAGCTCAGAACGAATCTGAAATAAAATCTAGTTCACACCTAAGCATCAAATACACTTAGGTGACATCGAATGATGAACGACAACATTAAGCTCAGAACGAATCTGAAAATAAAATCTAGATCACACCTAAGCATCAAATACATTTAGGTGACATCAAATGATCTGAAATAAAATCTAGTTCACACCTAAGCATCAAATACACTTAGGTGACATCAAATGATGAACGACAACATTAAGCTCAGAACGAATCTGAAATAAAGTCTAGTTTACACCTAAGCATCAAATACACTTAGGTGACATCGAATGATGAACGACAACATTAAGCTCAGAACGAATCTGAAAATAAAATCTAGATCACACCTAAGCATCAAATACATTTAGGTGACATCAAATGATGAACGACAACATTAAGCTCAGAACGAATCTGAAATAAAGTCTAGTTTACACCTAAGCATCAAATACACTTAGGTGACATCGAATGATGAACGACAACATTAAGCTCAGAACGAATCTGCAAATAAAATCTAGATCACACCTAAGCATCAAATACATTTAGGTGACATCAAATGATCTGAAATAAAATCTAGTTCACACCTAAGCATCAAATACACTTAGGTGACATCGAATGATGAACGACAACATTAAGCTCAGAACGAATCTGAAAATAAAATCTAGATCACACCTAAGCATCAAATACATTTAGGTGACATCAAATGATGAACGACAACATTAAGCTCAGAACGAATCTGAAATAAAGTCTAGTTTACACCTAAGCATCAAATACACTTAGGTGACATCGAATGATGAACGACAACATTAAGCTCAGAACGAATCTGAAAATAAAATCTAGTTTACACCTAAGCATCAAATACACTTAGGTGACATCGAATGATGAACGACAACATTAAGCTCAGAACGAATCTGAAAATAAAATCTAGATCACACCTAAGCATCAAATACACTTAGGTGACATCAAATGATGAACGACAACATTAAGCTCAGAACGAATCTGAAATAAAGTCAAGATCACACATAAGCATCAAATACACTTAGGTGACATCAAATGATGAACGACAACATTAAGCTCAGAACGAATCTGAAATAAAATCAAGATCACACCTAAGCATCAAATACACTTAGGTGACATCAAATGATGAACGACAACATTAAGCTCAGAACGAATCTGAAAATAAAATCTAGATCACACCTAAGCATCAAATACATTTAGGTGACATCAAATGATGAACGACAACATTAAGCTCAGAACGAATCTGAAATAAAATCTAGTTTACACATAAGCATCAAATACACTTAGGTGACATCAAATGATGAACGACAACATTAAGCTCAGAACGAATCTGAAATAAAATCAAGATCACACCTAAGCATCAAATACACTTAGGTGACATCAAATGATGAACGACAACATTAAGCTCAGAACGAATCTGAAATAAAATCTAGTTTACACCTAAGCATCAAATACACTTAGGTGACATCAAATGATGAACGACAACATTAAGCTCAGAACGAATCTGAAATAAAATCTAGTTCACACCTAAGCATCAAATACACTTAGGTGACATCGAATGATGAACGACAACATTAAGCTCAGAACGAATCTGAAAATAAAATCTAGATCACACCTAAGCATCAAATACACTTAGGTGACATCAAATGATGAACGACAACATTAAGCTCAGAACGAATCTGAAATAAAATCTAGTTTACACATAAGCATCAAATACACTTAGGTGACATCAAATGATGAACGACAACATTAAGCTCAGAACGAATCTGAAATAAAATCTAGTTCACACCTAAGCATCAAATACACTTAGGTGACATCGAATGATGAACGACAACATTAAGCTCAGAACGAATCTGAAATAAAATCTAGTTTACACCTAAGCATCAAATACACTTAGGTGACATCGAATGATGAACGACAACATTAAGCTCAGAACGAATCTGAAATAAAATCTAGTTCACACCTAAGCATCAAATACACTTAGGTGACATCGAATGATGAACGACAACATTAAGCTCAGAACGAATCTGAAATAAAATCAAGATCACACCTAAGCATCAAATACACTTAGGTGACATCAAATGATGAACGACAACATTAAGCTCAGAACGAATCTGAAATAAAATCTAGTTTACACATAAGCATCAAATACACTTAGGTGACATCAAATGATGAACGACAACATTAAGCTCAGAACGAATCTGAAATAAAATCTAGTTCACACCTAAGCATCAAATACACTTAGGTGACATCGAATGATGAACGACAACATTAAGCTCAGAACGAATCTGAAAATAAAATCTAGATCACACCTAAGCATCAAATACACTTAGGTGACATCAAATGATGAACGACAACATTAAGCTCAGAACGAATCTGAAATAAAATCTAGTTCACACCTAAGCATCAAATACACTTAGGTGACATCGAATGATGAACGACAACATTAAGCTCAGAACGAATCTGAAATAAAATCAAGATCACACCTAAGCATCAAATACACTTAGGTGACATCAAATGATGAACGACAACATTAAGCTCAGAACGAATCTGAAATAAAATCTAGTTTACACCTAAGCATCAAATACACTTAGGTGACATCGAATGATGAACGACAACATTAAGCTCAGAACGAATCTGAAATAAAATCAAGATCACACCTAAGCGTCAAATACACTTAGGTGACATCAAATGATGAACGACAACATTAAGCTCAGAACGAATCTGAAATAAAATCTAGATCACACCTAAGCATCAAATACACTTAGGTGACATCAAATGATGAACGACAACATTAAGCTCAGAACGAATCTGAAATAAAATCAAGATCACACCTAAGCATCAAATACACTTAGGTGACATCAAATGATGAACGACAACATTAAGCTCAGAACGAATCTGAAATAAAATCTAGTTTACACATAAGCATCAAATACACTTAGGTGACATCAAATGATGAACGACAACATTAAGCTCAGAACGAATCTGAAATAAAATCTAGTTCACACCTAAGCATCAAATACACTTAGGTGACATCGAATGATGAACGACAACATTAAGCTCAGAACGAATCTGAAAATAAAATCTAGATCACACCTAAGCATCAAATACACTTAGGTGACATCAAATGATGAACGACAACATTAAGCTCAGAACGAATCTGAAATAAAGTCAAGATCACACATAAGCATCAAATACACTTAGGTGACATCAAATGATGAACGACAACATTAAGCTCAGAACGAATCTGAAATAAAATCAAGATCACACCTAAGCATCAAATACATTTAGGTGACATCAAATGATGAACGACAACATTAAGCTCAGAACGAATCTGAAATAAAATCTAGTTTACACATAAGCATCAAATACACTTAGGTGACATCGAATGATGAACGACAACATTAAGCTCAGAACGAATCTGAAATAAAATCTAGATCACACCTAAGCATCAAATACACTTAGGTGACATCAAATGATGAACGACAACATTAAGCTCAGAACGAATCTGAAATAAAGTCAAGATCACACATAAGCATCAAATACACTTAGGTGACATCAAATGATGAACGACAACATTAAGGTCAGAACGAATCTGAAATAAAATCAAGATCACACCTAAGCATCAAATACACTTAGGTGACATCAAATGATGAACGACAACATTAAGCTCAGAACGAATCTGAAATAAAATCTAGATCACACCTAAGCATCAAATACACTTAGGTGACATCAAATGATGAACGACAACATTAAGCTCAGAACGAATCTGAAATAAAATCAAGATCACACCTAAGCATCAAATACACTTAGGTGACATCAAATGATGAACGACAACATTAAGCTCAGAACGAATCTGAAATAAAATCAAGATCACACCTAAGCATCAAATACACTTAGGTGACATCAAATGATGAACGACAACATTAAGCTCAGAACGAATCTGAAATAAAATCTAGATCACACATAAGCATCAAATACACTTAGGTGACATCAAATGATGAACGACAACATTAAGCTCAGAACGAATCTGAAATAAAATCTAGATCACACCTAAGCATCAAATACACTTAGGTGACATCAAATGATGAACGACAACATTAAGCTCAGAACGAATCTGAAAATAAAATCTAGATCACACCTAAGCATCAAATACATTTAGGTGACATCAAATGATGAACGACAACATTAAGCTCAGAACGAATCTGAAATAAAATCTAGTTTACACATAAGCATCAAATACACTTAGGTGACATCAAATGATGAACGACAACATTAAGCTCAGAACGAATCTGAAATAAAGTCTAGTTTACACCTAAGCATCAAATACACTTAGGTGACATCGAATGATGAACGACAACATTAAGCTCAGAACGAATCTGAAAATAAAATCTAGATCACACCTAAGCATCAAATACACTTAGGTGACATCAAATGATGAACGACAACATTAAGCTCAGAACGAATCTGAAATAAAGTCAAGATCACACATAAGCATCAAATACACTTAGGTGACATCAAATGATGAACGACAACATTAAGCTCAGAACGAATCTGAAATAAAATCAAGATCACACCTAAGCATCAAATACATTTAGGTGACATCAAATGATGAACGACAACATTAAGCTCAGAACGAATCTGAAATAAAATCTAGTTTACACATAAGCATCAAATACACTTAGGTGACATCGAATGATGAACGACAACATTAAGCTCAGAACGAATCTGAAAATAAAATCTAGATCACACCTAAGCATCAAATACACTTAGGTGACATCAAATGATGAACGACAACATTAAGCTCAGAACGAATCTGAAATAAAGTCAAGATCACACATAAGCATCAAATACACTTAGGTGACATCAAATGATGAACGACAACATTAAGCTCAGAACGAATCTGAAATAAAATCAAGATCACACCTAAGCATCAAATACACTTAGGTGACATCAAATGATGAACGACAACATTAAGCTCAGAACGAATCTGAAATAAAATCTAGTTTACATCTAAGCATCAAATACACTTAGGTGACATCAAATGATGAACGACAACATTAAGCTCAGAACGAATCTGAAATGAAATCTAGTTTACACATAAGCATCAAATACACTTAGGTGACATCAAATGATGAACGACAACATTAAGCTCAGAACGAATCTGCAAATAAAATCTAGATCACACCTAAGCATCAAATACATTTAGGTGACATCAAATGATGAACGACAACATTAAGCTCAGAACGAATCTGAAATAAAATCTAGTTTACACATAAGCATCAAATACACTTAGGTGACATCAAATGATGAACGACAACATTAAGCTCAGAACGAATCTGAAATAAAATCTAGTTCATAAGCATCAAATACACTTAGGTGACATCAAATGATGAACGACAACATTAAGCTCAGAACGAATCTGAAATAAAATCTAGTTCACACCTAAGCATCAAATACACTTAGGTGACATCGAATGATGAACGACAACATTAAGCTCAGAACGAATCTGAAAATAAAATCTAGATCACACCTAAGCATCAAATACACTTAGGTGACATCAAATGATGAACGACAACATTAAGCTCAGAACGAATCTGAAATAAAATCAGGTGTAAACTAGATTTTAGCATCAAATACACTTAGGTGACATCGAATGATGAACGACAACATTAAGCTCAGAACGAATCTGAAATAAAATCAAGATCACACCTAAGCATCAAATACACTTAGGTGACATCAAATGATGAACGACAACATTAAGCTCAGAACGAATCTGAAATAAAATCTAGATCACACCTAAGCATCAAATACACTTAGGTGACATCAAATGATGAACGACAACATTAAGCTCAGAACGAATCTGAAATAAAATCTAGTTTACACATAAGCATCAAATACACTTAGGTGACATCAAATGATGAACGACAACATTAAGCTCAGAACGAATCTGCAAATAAAATCAAGATCACACCTAAGCATCAAATACACTTAGGTGACATCGAATGATGAACGACAACATTAAGCTCAGAACGAATCTGCAAATAAAATCTAGATCACACCTAAGCATCAAATACATTTAGGTGACATCAAATGATGAACGACAACATTAAGCTCAGAACGAATCTGAAATAAAATCTAGTTCACACCTAAGCATCAAATACACTTAGGTGACATCGAATGATGAACGACAACATTAAGCTCAGAACGAATCTGAAATAAAATCTAGTTTACACATAAGCATCAAATACACTTAGGTGACATCAAATGATGAACGACAACATTAAGCTCAGAACGAATCTGAAATAAAGTCTAGTTTACACCTAAGCATCAAATACACTTAGGTGACATCGAATGATGAACGACAACATTAAGCTCAGAACGAATCTGAAAATAAAATCTAGTTTACACCTAAGCATCAAATACACTTAGGTGACATCGAATGATGAACGACAACATTAAGCTCAGAACGAATCTGAAAATAAAATCTAGATCACACCTAAGCATCAAATACACTTAGGTGACATCGAATGATGAACGACAACATTAAGCTCAGAACGAATCTGAAATAAAGTCAAGATCACACATAAGCATCAAATACACTTAGGTGACATCAAATGATGAACGACAACATTAAGGTCAGAACGAATCTGAAATAAAATCAAGATCACACCTAAGCATCAAATACACTTAGGTGACATCAAATGATGAACGACAACATTAAGCTCAGAACGAATCTGAAATAAAATCAAGATCACACCTAAGCATCAAATACACTTAGGTGACATCAAATGATGAACGACAACATTAAGCTCAGAACGAATCTGAAATAAAATCAAGATCACACCTAAGCATCAAATACACTTAGGTGACATCAAATGATGAACGACAACATTAAGCTCAGAACGAATCTGAAATAAAATCTAGATCACACATAAGCATCAAATACACTTAGGTGACATCAAATGATGAACGACAACATTAAGCTCAGAACGAATCTGAAATAAAATCTAGATCACACCTAAGCATCAAATACACTTAGGTGACATCAAATGATGAACGACAACATTAAGCTCAGAACGAATCTGAAAATAAAATCTAGATCACACCTAAGCATCAAATACATTTAGGTGACATCAAATGATGAACGACAACATTAAGCTCAGAACGAATCTGAAATAAAATCTAGTTTACACATAAGCATCAAATACACTTAGGTGACATCAAATGATGAACGACAACATTAAGCTCAGAACGAATCTGAAATAAAGTCTAGTTTACACCTAAGCATCAAATACACTTAGGTGACATCGAATGATGAACGACAACATTAAGCTCAGAACGAATCTGAAATAAAATCTAGTTTACACATAAGCATCAAATACACTTAGGTGACATCAAATGATGAACGACAACATTAAGCTCAGAACGAATCTGAAAATAAAATCTAGATCACACCTAAGCATCAAATACATTTAGGTGACATCAAATGATGAACGACAACATTAAGCTCAGAACGAATCTGAAATAAAATCTAGTTTACACATAAGCATCAAATACACTTAGGTGACATCAAATGATGAACGACAACATTAAGCTCAGAACGAATCTGAAATAAAGTCTAGTTTACACCTAAGCATCAAATACACTTAGGTGACATCAAATGATGAACGACAACATTAAGCTCAGAACGAATCTGAAATAAAGTCAAGATCACACATAAGCATCAAATACACTTAGGTGACATCAAATGATGAACGACAACATTAAGCTCAGAACGAATCTGAAATAAAATCAAGATCACACCTAAGCATCAAATACACTTAGGTGACATCAAATGATGAACGACAACATTAAGCTCAGAACGAATCTGAAAATAAAATCTAGATCACACCTAAGCATCAAATACATTTAGGTGACATCAAATGATGAACGACAACATTAAGCTCAGAACGAATCTGAAATAAAATCTAGATCACACCTAAGCATCAAATACATTTAGGTGACATCAAATGATGAACGACAACATTAAGCTCAGAACGAATCTGAAATAAAATCTAGTTTACACATAAGCATCAAATACACTTAGGTGACATCAAATGATGAACGACAACATTAAGCTCAGAACGAATCTGAAATAAAGTCTAGTTTACACCTAAGCATCAAATACACTTAGGTGACATCAAATGATGAACGACAACATTAAGCTCAGAACGAATCTGAAATAAAGTCAAGATCACACATAAGCATCAAATACACTTAGGTGACATCAAATGATGAACGACAACATTAAGCTCAGAACGAATCTGAAATAAAATCAAGATCACACCTAAGCATCAAATACACTTAGGTGACATCAAATGATGAACGACAACATTAAGCTCAGAACGAATCTGAAATAAAATCTAGATCACACCTAAGCATCAAATACATTTAGGTGACATCAAATGATGAACGACAACATTAAGCTCAGAACGAATCTGAAATAAAATCAAGATCACACCTAAGCATCAAATACACTTAGGTGACATCAAATGATGAACGACAACATTAAGCTCAGAACGAATCTGAAATAGAATATGGAGTACACCTAAGCTTTAAAGACACTTGATATCAAGTATCAAAGTAACCAAGGAGACACCAAGGCCTTCCCTAGTCGATTGAAATGGCACCGGCGTTGAAGTCCGGATCTTTTGATCTAATCGACACTCTTTCTGGGATCCATCCCGTCGAAGTGTACAGGTCGATATTATGCCGAGGGAGTGACATTAGTTTTGCCAAGCCGAAATATAAAAGAAAAGCCGAAAAAGGACAAAAAAACGGTAAAACCCGCAAAAAATTACCGGGTTTTATGTCTTTACAGCCGACCCCTAGGGAAGGGAAACTAAATTTAATTTTAATTTTATCTTCAACTTTGTATTTCCGTGATCATTGATAATTTCTTTTTCGAAGTTCATATCCCTTTCTTAAAAAAAAAATGTTTTAAAAAAATAACGAGAAAACCCAAAACTTACTCTGTTAGATCCGGGAAATTCGTATCCTCCCATTAGCTTCTTGAAGGCTTTTTCCATCCGAGAAAGGGGCAATCAGTCGCCAATAAAGTCCTTTCGATATCTCATTGACGTGCATCCGGATCCAATACTTTCCACAAGGATAAAAAATCAACACTTCCTTCTCGTACAAGTACCGCCGAAGCTACAATCCGAAACCACCATCTGGTGGTAGAAATCCGCATGTTCCCCTGCGATCACCGGGTTTTCGCTGAGGTCGGATCCACTGCACAAAATCTCGCTTCTGTTTGGCGACCAACTCCAGCGCAGCAGACTGTAGCAATCCGAAAGCGAATAAAAAAAACTTCTCCATAAGATTGATATCCACGAACGGAACGTATGCTATTCTGCTATTCTGCTATTCTGCTATTATCAACGCATCCCCTGGCTTTCGCCCATCTGCGTTGTCTTTTCACTAGGCAATACGTCTACCAATTGATGTTTATGGGCTTGCCGGACCAAGTCATGTAGCTAAGCCAAACACCCCACCTACAACTGTTGGGTAGGCACCATTGTCCCGCCCACTGGTCTTTTACAGCTAGTTGTAGGTGCATGTGTGCGTGTAAGTATTGGAGTGTGTGTGTCAGTGTTGGTGTATTGTAGGCGCCAACTCGTTCTAATCCACTCTGATAGCTAACACCCTATTGAACCATTACCCTTAAATTTGGCAATCTATGAAATAGAATGAGTTAAACGCCTGTAGAAAACAGTCAGTTAAATCAAACAAGGAATATTAGTATTAAAGCGAAGATACAACGAAGCAACGCCCCGAACCTCGAGAGCACAAACCCCAAGAACCAAATGACAGGCAGCGCCGATAAGTCGATCGACTGGCCACCATCAGTGAATAACCAATCGAGTAAACCCCCCAGCACAAACTGCCACCAGCTCTCCCGACCTGCGCCCAACAAATCCGAGGCACAGCCCAGCCTTAGCTTCACCTTAAAACCAAAATCTAGATTACAGAGCACAATACTTCCCAAGTAACCACACAGCTCGAGCCGCAAATCACGCACAACACGGCACAAATAAGACAAACACTACCACGCCCGTACAACCGAACCCGACCTAGAGTAGAGAAGGGTCTCTTTCCACTCCAACCCGGACTCAACTGCACCCACAGGGCAGCGCACCTCACCCACACCGCACTCATTCATGCATCACTGTCCGAGCCGCACGGTCACCTGGGTTGAGTCTATCTGCATGACCTCGCCCAACCCGTAACGCAGAGTTTAAGTCCCTCTCTTGCATTACAAAGTACTCCCTCTTCCCAAAAATCTGTGCGTGGTATAAATGAGATCTTAAGGCTGAAGAAATCGTCACCAATACAACCGCCAACACTGAGCACTCAATGATGTCGGCCTTATCAACGACGACCCCCTCAGTCCCAAACCCAATTCTCCCACACTACCCAAGTAACCACCCTGCTGAAGCCGTAAGCACCACACGCACAAAGCACACACACACCGACACGCACCACCCCACACAAACCACCAAGGCCGAACAAAAGCGGAAAGCGGTGCCACCACTGCTGAATCACGAGTTTTTCAGTATAATTCAGCAATCGTAGATCCATTCTTCGACCCTACTCAGCCCTAACGGTCCATAGCAATGCCTGTCAATATATGCGCCTCACACATGCAACCCCTACACCCTAACAGTATGGTCACTTGGGTATCCCTGGGTTTTGACATGATGGTCAGGGATCACAGCCATCAAAACGTTCCACACTTTATCAGGGCTTACGACCTGTAGACATGATGATTTCTCAATAGTTTCAAGCTCTTTCGGACCTTCCGCTATTGGAGACCATCATGGCTAGCGGTGTTAATATCCACGAACGGAACGTATGCGTTTATAAATCTTTGAGTTGGTGTGCTGCGTGTACTCCAGTACTTTCTTCTCTTCACTAGTGGACTCTTTCCGGCGCTGCTCCGAACCCTATGCTGCGGAACCACTTTCAAATTTTTGGGCGGAACATGATGGTCTCCGACCTACGCCCGCACCAGAGCCTGCATGGCAAATTTGTTCAACTTTTTTTCTTCCCGTTTTTTTCGCGATCCTCGGTGCGAAGGAAACTTTCCACCGCTTGGCCGTACAAGTTGATGGTCAGCTTCGTCCGCGTCTGGGGCCTCGTCAGCAACGAGCACTCTTCCGACTCTGAAGGCATCATTCAATATTAAAACGTTGGAATGGAATGCGGCTAAGGTACTGGGCACGCGGAATGCGACATTCCGTAGAATCGGTAATTAATTTACCGATAGGTTTGTTAGGTTTTGCGTACTATATTACCAGTGATAATTTTCACTTTTTTCGGTTTATGTTAACTATTAAATTTTATTATTTTATCTGAACTGAAATTGGCGTAAGCTGAACGAGACAAAATTCAAAATTTTAACTGACAAGAAACGTCAGATTAGATGTATACAAAACGATCTGTCAAACGCGATTTCACAAATACCAACAAACATGCATGTAAAACAGTAAACGATAAGTTTTTCGACGAGTTGAATTGCGGGCCAGCTTCGCCGGCCCGTTGAATTGCGGGCCAGCTTCGCCGGCCCGTTCAGATATTGAGTTGTCCAAAAAAAGTCTCACGAAACCTACTGCAAGCCTATCCATATACGTGAGAACAAAAGATGTTTACAAAGTTCTTACAGATAGATTAACACGGTAAATCTGAACACAAACCACCCGAATAAAAAATACAGTAGAAAAACCGAATGTTGTATTGTAACAGTACTATTTAAAACCATATTGTTACAATAAACACCACTGTAAAAATAAAAAATACAAAAACAATAAGATGTAATGTTAGACACCATACAGTGAATTGTAAATGAGATTTTTACAATATACCACAGAGAACAGACATCCAGGCAAGAACAAATTGCATTCGGAAAGTTGTGTAAGGATTTGAATCTTTACTTGAGTAAGGTTGCAAACCAATACACGATGACAACACTAACGCCACCAAACACCATATTGCCACAGTCAGTGGTGAATTGAAACATTTCAAGTGGTGAATTCAATTAGTATGGGAAATTAACCGATTGCAGCGCCACGCTATTGCCACTTGTGTTGTTGATTTCAAATGGCCGTTAAATTCCTTACACAGTTTTGGAACTGGACTTGGATGTCTGTTCTCTGTGAATATACTATACGGGTTGTTAAGTATCGTAACAATATAAAAAAATATTTTTCTCCATATATATTTTTTTACAAAACCATACATTTTATTGTAAATGAATTGTTCGAAATACTGATACGTGGGCTTTAATATACCGTACATTGTATGGTACACGTATGGTTTCAAACAATAAAATGTACCGTAAATATATTGTTTTTAATTGTAATTTCACTACTGGTTATAAATTTAATCATGGTTTTGGAATGGTTCTCTTTTGTTATGTTGTATTGTTTTACATTAGATAAACCATATAATGTTATATTATCTCGTCATGTTCCTTCGATAATGGCAGTTCTAGCCAAACTAACCTAAACTCGTCTAAGTCTGAGTAGCCTCTGATTGCATTAACAGTTGAAGCTTAAGCTCCCATGTCCCACCAGCCAGATAACCGGGTTTTGCAAACTAAGCATTATTTGTGGCAACACTTTGAGCGGCATGATGGAACTATGCCTAGCGCGCTAAGTGTTATTAGACCACTAATGTAGTTGCATGAAGTGGGTGGCGAGGTACATAAGTATCATTACAGCGTGCTTAACCATTATTGCAATATTGAAACTCCAATTTGACTGAACTATGAAATGTGTACATAACAACTCATGAGAAAACTGTCAAGTTCGATTCAACTATAAGTTAGGTTAAAAAGCGAAGACGAACTTATTTCAGAAGTCGTTTTAGTGTCCAGTTCAGCCCTTATGTTAAAAATGTCAAAGATAAATCGCATTTAATTCGGTTGTTGTACAACACATGAGAGAAGAAGAGAAAGAATATTGTTGAACTCATCCACTGATTTACAGTAATCTGGCCTGCGTCTTTCCGGGTTGGCCTACATTCGTATTCCTCTCATCGCACTCTACATACCTAGCCCACCATATCTCTTGGATATGCAGTCCTTAGGACACCTGGTTTACCACTTTATTTAAACATTTTATTGACTTTAAATAGATGTTTCAACTTATTCACTTTTTTCTCTTTCATTTCCTTTGCAACAAAATGTCACGGACATCAACAAAACAAAGCACGGAAAAAATCATAAACTGAATAAAAAATTAAAAATGCACGGAAAAAGATTGTTTCGGAATAGTGAATGGTTCAAACGTAAGAAAAACAGTATAATATATTGTTACATAGAGATCGGATGTAAATGTATAATAGCTACCAATGTGCAAAGCTTTTAGCGAACCATTCCATTACAATACACTATATTGTAGCTGGTACACTGTATGGTACAGGAATGGTTTTCACCAAATACCCTATGGTTAGTTTTTATCCGGGCACTACCACACAGGAATTTGGATTGGTCAATAATATTACACCAGTTTTTTCTGTGTGGGGAGCTCGGAAATTCCTTCAGAAACAAGCTCGGTATGAAGCATTTAGATTTTTCCAAGGATTTTTCTCCGTGCACCTGTGTCGGACTGTCCGCGGTGTGGTGTAAGCGTCCTGTCGGAAAGCGACCATGTCCACGCATTTTGACAATTAAACAAAGGAAAAAATGAAAACAACGAGCCAGCCAGCCAGTGAAATCGGATGCGGAACGGTCTGCAGCGGTGGGTGGCGACGGAGCGGACGGAGTAGAGTTTTGCGACCATCATCAGCAGCAGCAGTTTGTGCAAGACACAAGAGCGAACGCAGAGGAGAACGACGGGAATCGTAAAAAAAGACAAGATTCGTAATCGTTTTCCACCATCAAAGTTCGGTAGTGAAATTGAAATAAACTTTTCTCCGTGAAATTTGCACCGTTCGATCCGAATTACGCGTCAATTTGTGCGTGCTGGTGTGTGCTCCGTGGTAACGAGTCTGGAGTAACAAAGAGGAGAAACGTCAAAATTGGAACAGCCGATTTGCTGTCATCCCCATAGTTCCAATCGAGCAGGAGACCTGTCAAAACGACCAGGATTCGCCACTTTGGTATACTCGAGACACTTTACTCCGTGGGAATAGTGAAATTTTCCTGATCGTGATCGGGAAAAAGGGTGAAAATCTCGCGATGAAGTTGTGAAAATTGCAGAATATTGTTTCTCTTCGTCAGTCACTCAGTCAGTCAACCAAGAGGACGTAGTGTGTGGCAGACAAACGAGACAAGGCCATCCTCAGGCCAGCACGGCATACGGTGGAAGTGAAAGAATACTGCCTGCCGTGCAGCAGCAGCAGCAGCTAGCTAACGTCAGCAAGTCAAAGGCCCAACAACATCCATCGCGAGTGAGGTGTCCCGCAACGAAAAAACAAGCAAGACGTTGCGCAAATTTCCTCCAAGAATAACGCACTCCACGACGGACACTCGATTCACGGTCGGTCGGGTCGATTGGATTGGTTGGTGGCCAATGCTGTGCGGTGCCTGCTGGAGGAAGCGCCGGAGGAGTGCAGTTATTTTGTGTTTTCCGTTGTGTGTTTTGTGTGTGGAATATTAGAAAAATAGAAGAACAGCAATTGCAGCTGGCAGGTGTGCGTGTGTGAATATATAGTGTGAAGAAGCAGCAGAACAGGGAACAACGGAAGCTGGTTGTTGGAAGCAGCTGAGCGGAGCTACGACGCGGTTGCAGCGAAGGTGGAAGGCGCCTGCCTGTGTGCACTTTGTGTATACGCTTCGGTATAGTTTTACAATATAGTGCTAGCGACAGCAGCGACCGAGAAAAGACACGTAAGTTCCATTCGTATACACTGTCAGGCGAGCGATTGCCTCCGCCGCACAATTACCTAGTATTATTGTTATTATTGCTCTGGACGGGAAAATCTAGCGGAAGGGGATTTTGCGCTGTGATTGTTTATCTTTCGCCAATTGCGATGTAACTCGGGATGTTACAGTACGCAATGGTTCAAAACGAATATAGAGGAAGTTAAATTCACTAATAAAAAGATTAGCTTTCAGGTAGAGCAAAAAATAATCTTAATGTTCCCGGAATTTCTGATATGTGTAATCATACAATAAACTTCATTTGAAATACTTCGATGAAATGTATGCCTTTTAGGAATAGGGTAGGACGGGGCAAAATGTGCACCCTAAGGATCACGTGGAGTTTATAGAAAGTAAATGCATTTTTTTAAGTATCTCTCATTATAGTTCTTTCCATATCATCTTTTCTGTCACTCATAAACATGACAGGATTCAAAATTCACAGTAATGATTATTTATTTGACTAAACAAAAAAAAATGCTTCATGGTCAGCCCGAACATACTGTGGGGCAAGACGAGCACTTCATTAAAATCTTGTTATTCTACCTGTAAATTGGCCATACAGTGATTGATAATAGTAAAAGGATAAGAGGGAACAACGTTTTTACCTAAATCAATACAAGCGCATCACCTCATCAGATCATTATAAGCGAGCAGTGTCGATATACATATCTCGATCTTTATTTTTCCATTCGGATTGATGAGATACAAAAGATTAATGTTTGGCTCACTAATTGTTTCAAAAAGCAATGAAACGTTTTTTGCAAATTTTGCCATGACTAATCTTTATGGATGATATATTCATTCCGATTAAAATTGAGAAAGAATTGTTGTCCAGAACAAAACAAGTACCTACATGAACAGTTTCAAAAATATATCATATTTATTAACAACAAAGTGTAAAAAAACGTTACCAGCCTGAACTTCTTAGGGTAACACATCTCAGGGAAAGGAATATCAGTCGCTACTAGACGCAATAAGAAATTTACTAGAAGGCTGTCAACAGAAAAAGTTAGAAGCTTCCTTGGACTGGTGACTCAATGATGAATTTTGTTCATTACTATGTCTCTGGTATTTCCGTAACTTATCCTTTAAACCAGTGATCCTCAGCCTAAAGCGCAGTTTCGAGTTCGAAAGGAATCGCTCAAGAAACTTCTTGAGTGATTCCTGGCAGAAACTTTCTTCGGTGACTGCCATTTGAACTGTCATTTCTTCGCTATTGCGTACTGCGATCGAAGAAAAACCGGTTTCTTGAGCGATTCAGGCAAGGAATTTCCCATGCATCAAGATAGGCTGAGAAATTCCTTCTGATCTGCAAACAGCGCTTAACTGTCTTTGGGGCTGTCCATAAACCACGTGGTCATTTTTTTTTTGGGACTTTTCAACCCACCCCCCCCCCCCGTGGTCATTAGTCCATACAAATTTTTTTATTAGTCCATACAAAATGGTCATTGGCCGAACCCCCCCCCCCCCCCCCCCAAATGACCACGTGGTTTATGGACAGCCCCTTTGCGGGCCAAAATTGAATTTTGAAAAGAGACTGCGGGCCGCAAGTCATTCAAGAGTTTATTTTCAACAATTTTCAAGATTCAACACAAAATAATTTGTGTGATTTTTCGAAAACATTGAACAAGAGCAAAAAAGTAATCAGGAGATTTTATTTCACTATAAGAAAAATCTCTAAAATCATAGGAAATTGAAAACAGGGTTATCAGCACCGCAATATTTAAGTTTTCTATTTCTTGGTATTAATAATATTGAGCAAATGGAGTTTCTTACTGTAGCTTAGGGATTTACTAAAAAGTATTTCCAACCCTTTATTTAAAAAAAAAACCTTAGAACTATGAGATATTTTGGGACTTTTCGTGGATATTGAGAAATTTCAGAATGATTTGTAGGGATTTCAGGGTTTTCGGAAGAAATTCCGAAAAACTGCCTGGAGATACTTTTTGGAAATCCATGATGATTTTCAAAAGTTTTTCTTTATAGGACGAAAAGAAGAAAAACTAACAGACATGATTTTTTGCAAGTGTGCAAGTTTTTGTAGCCGATTTGAATAAATAATTAAGAGGAATTTCCAAAAGTATTGCTAGGGGAATGAAGAGTATCTTGCCCAATCCCTGAAGTTTTAAGCGAAATTCTGCAAGTTCGGGCCCACTTCCTTTTAAAAGAAATTGTAAAGTAAATATTCTGTTATTTTAATAGTTTCTTAGTACATGTGCTTAACCTTCCAGGACGCGCGCCATCAAGCAACCGAAACTGCACCGCGCTCGCGCTGTATACGAAAAGCGAGGTTTTTAGGCGGTGTTGTACTTTTTACAACAGCGCGCGCGCTGAAGGGTTAATGTAAAGTATATCGAATATAAAGAATATCGAATATAAGGATTTTATCGCCGATAAAAACAAAATTATTTTAATTTCTATGACAGAGAACCTATGGAATTTAGCCTAAACTCATTATTTGAGCGAAATACACCGTTCCTAACAACAGTTTCGAATATGGTTTTGAATATTTTCGGAACAAAATTCGAAAAGTAGTCCTTTACAGCTTGTGAAACTTTTGAAAATTCTTACTTTTTTAGAAAAACTCTCCATGATATTGGCAAAATGTTCACTCTCATGAAAGTTTTAAAATACAGTGAAATTTCTGATTTTCATTATGGAATCTATGAGTGGGCCACTTTCTAATACATTTCAAAATCAGTTCGCGGGCCGCACAAAACCTGGTCGGGGGCCGCATGCGGCCCGCGGGCCGCAGTTTGGTGACCACTGCTTTAAACTTACTCACTCGTATGAAAATTTCACTAGGATCCTATTCATCATCGCCCTTTCGAATAAATGAAAACCACTGCTGAAGGAAGAAACTCTTGGATTTGATTACCCCGGAGATGATACATACCTATGTCATTGATTACGGATGGAAATCCAGTAGGTCTAGGAGCTGTTCTTGTTCAGGAGATCCAATCCGGCCAATATCGAGTCATACGCCATGCTTCCAAGACTCTTACGGTTACTGTACAAACATATTGGCAAACCAACCGTGAGGCATTAGCCTTGGTGTGGGCATGTAAAAAATTCTGACCGCTTGTTGTAACAATCGAAGACCGATTGAAGCCATCGCCAGGTATAGAACGTTGGAAGTTACGACTACGACTAATGGCTTATGATTTTAAGATTATGTATCCTCCTGGAAAGGGGAATATTGCTGATCCATTATCACGACTTTGCCTATCTATCCCTGATTCTGGACCAAGTGTTGACAAAGAATCAGAGCCTTGTCCACAGAAGGAAGTACTATATCAACGGAAAATGATATGGAATTGCATGAACTCATTCAGTGGCTACCCTGTCCCTCTAATAGGTGGTCAAAAACACTAACGAAGTACAAATAATTATCAAGTAGCATAACAATTTGTTGTGGGTTTTTAACGAAAGATCAGGAAATAATAATTCCGAGAAGTCTATAACAACGAACGCTGATTTTAGTCTACGAATCACATCTTGGAATATCGTCCATGAAACGCAGCCTAAGGACTCAAGTTCGGTGGAGTCCCATGGATCAAATGATAGAACAGTATGTAGGAAATTGTACCGGTTGTGTTTTGGTATCGGTACCAAATAAGCTCCCAATTTTAGGAAAATATTTGCCAAACAGGCCATCGATAAAAATAGCAATTGATTTCACGGAGGTTCCAGGGGGACATCGTTTGTTAGCAGCAACTGACTATTTCTCAAGATATATTGAAATAGTTATTCAAATTTCCATGACCGTTAAGCTAACAATTACCATACTAAGAATAAAATTTGCTCGATTTGGATTCCTTGGAGAAAATATATGACTAATGAACAACTTTTCTCTTCAGAAGATGTTACTAATTTCTGCAAATCCAACGGTATAATCAACGGTATATCAACCATTCAGTTCAGTTTTGTTATAAAAAAAACAATTAAAATCATTGTTGTTTGCACATCAAATCAAATTCGAAAAGGAAATTTATTGAGGCGTTATCTGTTTGTGAATGCTGTAGAAAGCACGAAATGCTTTGGCCGATGAACATGGTTCCCTTTTGTGTTCCGCTCTTCCGGCAAACTCGACAAGATAGAGAACCCATGTACTATAAAAGTCATCCTGTCAACGGTGCTCCCTCTCTTATAATAAGTTCTCGGGCTTAGTATCATACAAGCGAGCTTATCTACAATGATCGATTTCTCGCCATCGATTTTCTTTTTGGTTAATAACTTGGCTGGCAAATAATTTTCGGATGTTTTTGTTGTTTCAGGAGCTAGTCCTAGTTGTCATTTACCTGTGTTCCGAGAGATAACCTGAATATTGGTCGTATTTCCCAGGATAATCCAAAAAGAGAATCGATGAAGAGAAATTGATCATTGTAGATATGCCTGTACGATACTAAACGAGAGAGTTATATGTTAATAAAGTAGTGATATTAATTATTAGAACGAAAAAAAAAATGCATTAAGATTTACCTGTGGTGTTTTGAGCCTTGCTTGTGCCTGAAAATGAAAGGAAATGGCAGAAATAAACTTACCTGTGGCGCGAAATAAGTTCCCGTTGTGGCTTGTGAAGAGTGGTAAATTACAATTCAGCCCAGATTCGCTGTTTCTATACCCAAGCTATCAACAATTCGACACTGATTTTTCATTTGGGCCTAACTGACATTTTCGAGTTCTCTTCATAGATCCTCTCTTTGTGTTATCACAGAATGTGTATTGAGTTTTCCAAAGATTTTTTGGTTGAAATGCGAAGAAGACGACTAAATGTTGCTATAGAAACAAAAAGAATGATGATTTTGTTTGTTTTGATCAAGTTTAGTGAAAGAGAGAGTCGATTGACCTCTCGCCGGTACAGCCTATGTCGTGAACAAACCAGCTAGTTTTATGCTGTCTGGATTCCTCCGGTGGCGAAATTCGTGATGAAGATGAAGATTCTTGAAGATCTTCCGTTTTGTCAGACCGAAGCTTGGACCGCAGTGTCCAACTTGACCGCACATTTTGCATTTCTGTAATCTTGCTAGGCAACCAAGATCGTTGGAACTACATCTTCTTTTACACCGAGTGCACCGTGACTGTTTGTGTACGTAGTTCTTAGAGCTGACCTTCAGTACATTATCCTCTTCTGTCTTCAAGCCAGAGCTGTTCATAAAATTCGGAATGGTGGTCCTTGGTCCTTCCAGTCGCTAAGTTAGAATCGGACCGATTCGTTGATAAAGCCTGTATCCGCAATAATCGGGATACAAAAGTACGTCAGTAGCTCTATAATGAATCGGTAAAATTGGCCAAATAATTGACTGAGAACTCTTTGGTGTATGTTTATTATTTGTGCCAAATTTCATAAAAATCGATGCATTACTTTTAATTGTTTTTCTCTGACAATTTTCATGAAATTTTCACAAAAGCTACTTGATTATGTGTATATTATGCCTGCAAAAGTAGGTGAATATTGGTAAAGTACTTTCAATAGTACAAACAACAAATGGTGCTGACTAATTACTGTCTGAGGGGCTAAAATCATATTCAGTGCCAATACATGTTTCGACTATAAAATTGTTGATAGTGCATCGATTTTTTTTAAATCTTCTATATGCAACAAATGTAGATTGAAGGTTTGTGTTCAAAATTTCAGCCATTTCCTTTGCCAAATTCAAAAGTTACAGCGCTGACAAGCAAAACTAGGGACTGTACAAAAATCAATGGCGCACATTTTACTCTTTCGATGCTACAAATAAAAGTACTGCACCGATTCACATGAAATTTTGTAAACGAAATGAACATATCTTAAGATGTTTTTAGACAAAATTCGAGCAACTTTAAATGCATCTATTGCAGAGTTACAACTGTATTGCTGTGTCCCGATTATTGAGGATACAGGCTTACTCCTTACAGGCTTACAGGATACGTCCAATACTCAACACTTCATTTAGCCAGCGTGAGATCCTTTTCTAAACAATTCCGCTTCAGTTTCGCATCTTTTATTGTATATAGGGGAAATTGCGTATTTTCGGCAGTTTTGTTCTCTTCCTCATGAGGGTTTTTTTGAAAGCTGTTGAACTCAGAGTTGGCCTCAAATCCTTCCCAACCAAGCTGAATTATATGCCCAAGTTTCAGGAAATTTGGCCAACAAAAAACCCCCATGACGAAGAGAACAAACTTGCCGAGAATACCCATCGTCACCCTATAACGATTTGGTTCACAATCATGTTTTCGGTTTGGTCACTGAAATCACAGTAGCCTGCCTGTTGCTTCAACCGTATGACAATGTGTCCGATTCCTTCGGTGTCATTCTTCATTACACCAACGAACCTAACCTCAAAATGACTGACAACTCTCAGATCATTTTGAGAAATGTAACATGAGCATGATAAGGACAGCAACAAGATCGATAAAGTAGAATATATGATCCGTCTTTTTCGTGCATGGGTGTGGTCAAGGTATTTACATATTCTAAGGTAGTCTTAGATGTCAAAACTGGCTGAGCGGCCATTATTTTTTCACCGTGAGAAATTCTGAAAACAAACACTCCCCCTCAGCAAATTTCTTTGAAATTTGGCTTCCTCTGCTTTTCCCCACAAACTAAACGACCTGCTTAACCTTCCATTATATAAAAACCTTGGGTGTGGTCTGTCAAAATGACTTGAGAAGTGTCAAACATTTTCATGGCTAGCTTTGTTGGTGTAATGAAGAATAGGAGAACAATGCGGATTATAATGCGGACGGCAACAAGCGTCCTTTTCATGCTCATGTTACATCTGTCAAAATGACCTGAGAATTGTCAGTCATTTTGAGGTTATGTTCGTTCGTGTAATAAAGAATTCTGGTCTTTTTTCTAATAAGTTCCATACTTAAAAGTGGTATGAAGGAGTCGTCGAGTAGGTTCACAGCGACACGGTAGCTTTTTTTCAGGTTATTTTAAATACACATCTTTGATTTTTGCAATCACCTTCTGCATATCCAGACCGCCAAATATCATCAGCGTCCTGAACTTCCAATGATCGTCGATTTACTTCCTCGTGAGGTACGCATCGAAATTTTCACGCCATTGGCTCCATCTAGCGGGACCTTCGGCATCTCCGAAGAGAGGCATCTTCCGATTTACCTAAGAAAAAATAGGCATATTTCACTTAAAATGGCGAAAGTCTAGCTTTTGTTTAACAAATTTATAATATTATCATTCCAATAATTTTGAGTTCCACCATACAGTGGAAAAATCACTCAAGGAATCACCTCAGTGTTCTATGTTATAAACGTATTATCACCCCAAATAATAGTTTAATTTGTGAGCTTCATCTCTCGAGGAATCGGCTCTGGGACTCACACTTATTCTGCTGCTCCCAATCTTCTCGAATAGGCATCATCCTTCAAATTCTGGATTTTACAGTAGAGTAGAGTAATCGCACAGCAAAGCGCTTTCTCTTATTATAATAAAAAAAACATTCCTTTAGAAAATGTTCGTAGAATATCTGGAAACCACTGAAAACATAAAGACATTCTCTGAAATAATTGGACAAATTCTCAGTACAATTGGAATCAAAAACCTTTCAATCTGACGAATCTAACAAACAACATTCCAATACTTCTCAAGGACGGATTGACGGAGATCCAGAATCACAGGAATCATGCCTGACGAAATTCCTTATATAACGCATAAAGAGTTCTCTACCAGAAAATCTGAATGAACTTCAAACACTCATGCAGAAAAAAAAAACATCCGTTATCGAGAATCTCAGAGAAATCAAGTGCAACTATTACTGACGACACTCATGCAAAATAATGTGACGTAATTGCTAAGTATTTTCTAAGAATTTCCTGCACATTTTCCTGCCTGCACAGAAAGAAATTTTGAAAACTAAACGTAACGTAACGAAAATTGTGTTGAAAGCGATGGAGGTAATTTTGTTACAGCGAACTCAATGTAACAATTTTGAACTGCGTGAACTGTCGCTGATAGAAGTTTACGACTTACGTTTTATTGTATAAACTAGTGTTATCAAGGATTATGGAATTTATTGGTGATTTAGATTTTTCCGGGGGGCGTTGATATAGCTGCCATTTAGAAATGTTCAGAAATTTTTACGACCATTCTCCAGGCATTCCTTAGAAATACTTTTAGATTCAGGAGGTCCTAGACACACAGTTCAAAATTGTTAACAACATTACTTTCCATCGGATTGTAAAATTAGAGGTTGTGTGCAGTATGGAGCTTGCTTACAACATAGTTTGCAAGAAGTTCTTTTTTTTGTAAAATCGAATGAAATAAAACGGAAATTTAAACGTTCTAATATTTACGCCACGTGTAGTTTTCAGAACTTCTTTCTGTGTATACATAAATAAGTGCTCATTTCGAGATCGTGCTTCAAAAAATTTAAAGTAAAGCAGTTTTTGAGTTTTGCTGCAAATCTTGCTTTATAATTTTTAAAAACAAGGAATTTACTTAAAATCGAATATCTAGCGTTGTAGTAAACAAAATGTTAATCTTTTTGCATTAATAGAAAGCTGAATAGAATATGTTTCGACCACCTGAATTCTTTCTTTATTTTTTTTGTACCTACGGTGATATTTGAAATACATATAAGATGTTAGTAAGTTACAGTAAAAAATGCAGCTGAATCGGGAAATTGTTTACGGAGAATGAAATGTATGAAAGGAGCAATATTGTCGAAAAATAGAACAAACACCGATTTCAAACCGACAGCTTTGCAGGGAAAGCCGACAAAATGCGCTCTACTGTTATTTTTTTCCTTCACGTTTTCGACCTTAGTGCATGGTTCTAATCTGAAAATTATTATCAGCTTACCAAGTTCAGAAATGCTGTAAACTAGTGTGATAAATAACACTTTTTATGGGCGAAGCAATAAAAAATCAGGTTTTTGTTGAATTACTGGAATATCTATGAATTGAATATTGTTCAATAATGTTTGTGCATTTAACTAAAAGAAAGAAAAAAAAGGCTATTGCTAGTTTCAGTCGTGTCAGTGCTCGTTACTATTTTAGTCATTCATCAGCTCATTTAAAAAGCTGTTGAACAAATAAATGCATGCATGTATGTATGAGGCCGTAAATAGATAGAGAAAGAAAATCGAATATTAATTACAATCATACGCGCCAACTTGTGACGTAGTTGGGGGGGGGGGGGTCAAGGCCTCTCAAAATCAATGAAATACTATCAAAATTGAATTCGAAGAAATACCTGGAGGGAGTCTTGGAAGAATTCCTGGGGGATTTCCTTGGAGAAATTTCATTAGGAATTCCTAGAGAAATACCTGTAGTAAGCCTTGCAGGAGTTTTTGAAAGAGTCACTGGAGGAATACCTGGAGGAATCCCTGGAGCTATCTCACAAGTTATTTTTGGAGGATTTCCTGGTGGAATGCATGGAGAAATTCTTGGAGGATTTTTTGAAAGAATTCCTGGAGGAGTTTGTAAAGTAATTTCTGAATAAATTTCTTCGAAAATCCAAGGAAGAAGTGTTCGAGGGATTTTTGGAGAAATTCATAGAGGGATTCTTGAAGCAATTCTCGGCGGAAGTCTGGGAGGAATTCCTAAATAAACTTTTCTAGGATTTCTCCCAGGAAATCCTCCAGAAATTCCTACAGGATCTTCCCCAAAAATCACTCCAGAATTCTCCCTGAAAATCTTCCAGAAATTATTCCAGAAACTGCTACGGGAACTCCCCCAAGAATTCTTTCAAGATTTCAATCAAGAATCCGTTCATTTTTTTCCAAGAATTCCTACAGAAATTCCTGGATGACATCCTATCTTGAGGAATTACTGGAGTGATTCCTGGAGGAATTCTTGGTGTAAATTCTAACGGAGTTTCTGGAGCTATTCCTGGAATCCCTTTAGTAACTCTTTAAGGAATACTGTACCTGAGATAATTCCGGGAGGAATTCCTGGAAAGTTAACCGAAGGAATTCTTGAAGGAAGTTCTAGAGACATTTCTTGAGGTAGTCCTGGAGTAATTCCTGGAGTACGTTCTGGAATAGTTCTTCAAGACGAATTCCTGGAGATATTCCTAAGCAATATCTGGAGCAGTTCCTGAAAAAAATCGTGAAGGATTTCCTAAAAGATTGGCTGGAGGCACTTCTAGAGGAGTTCTTTAAGGATTTTCTGAAGAAATTCTTGAAGCATTTCCTTGAGGTATTTCTAAAAGGAATTCTGGGAGGAATTTCTGGAAAAATTCCAGAAGTAATTTTTTGACGAATTCCTGGAGTAATTTAAAGAGAAATTATGGGAATTCTTGGATTGTTTACGGGAGGAATTCTTGACGGCTTTCCTGGAGTAGTTCCTGTAGTAATTCTTGGAGGAATCCCGTAAGTATTTCCTTATAGAATTCCTGGAGGATTTTTTTGAGGACAGCCTGAAGTAGTTCCTGGAAGAATTCCCGTAGGAATCCCTGAAGTCATTTCTGAAGCAATTCGTGGAGGAATTCCTAGAGTTATTCCTGAAGCAATTCTTGGAGTAATTAATGGAGTATTTCCTGGAAGACTTTATGGAAGGATTCCTGAAGGAATTCTTGGAGGAATTTTTGGAGGAATTCCTCGAGTTATTCCTGAAGCAATTCTTGGAGTAATTCATGGAGTATATCCTGGAAGACTTTATGGAAAAAATCCTGAAAGAATTCTTGGAGGAATTTTCGGAGGAATTCCTGGAGGAATTTCTGGAAAAGTTCGTGGATGAATTCCTTGAGTAATTCCTGGTGAAATTCCTGAACGAATTCCTGGAGTATTTTCTGTAGGAATTCCTGGAAGAATGCCTGGAGGAATTTCTGGTGGATATTCTGTAGGAATTCCTGGGGAATCCCTAGAAGATTTATTAAAGGAATCACTGGCGAAATTTCTGGACGAAAGAAATCACTGGCGAAATTCTTAGAGGAATTTCTGGAGTGTTTTCTGGAGGAATGTCTGGAGGAATTTCTGGAGGATATTCTGTACGAACTCCTGGAGGAATCCATAGAAGATTTATTAAAGGAATCACTGGCGAAATTTCTGGACGATTTCCTGGAGGAAACACAGGAAGGAATTCTGAAGGAATCTCTAAAGAATTTTCTGGAGCATTTACTGGAGAAATTTATGAAGGAATCACTGGAGGAATTCCTGGAAAAAAATTGGAGGACATCTTGCAGTAGTTCCTGGTTAAACATCTGTAAGAATCCTGTAGGAATACCTGGAGTAACTCACGGAGAAATTCTTGGAGTTATGCCTGGAGTATTTCCAAGAAGACTTCCTGGAAAAATACCTGATGGAATTTCTGGAGGTATTCCTTGAGGAATTTCCGGTGGAATTCTTGGAGGAACTCTTGGAGTAGTACCTGAAGTAATTTCTGGAGGAATTCCTGGAATAATTTATGGAGAAATTCATGAAGTAATTCTTGGAGAAATGCCTGGAGTACTTTCTGGAGAAATTTTTGAAGAAATCCCTGTAGAAATTCCTAGAGGAATTCTGTGAGGAATTACTGAAGGAATTTCTGGAGGAATTACTGATGGAATTTCTAGAGGAATTTCTTGATGATTTCCTGGGAGAAATTCTGGAAGGAATTCTAGAGTAATCCTTGGAGCAATTACAGGAGGAATTTATGGTGGGATTCCTGGAGGAATCCCTGCAGGATTTCCTGGTAGAATTTCGGGATGAATTCCTGCAGAAACTCATGGAGGAATAACTGGAAGAATTCTTGGGGGACACCGTGGAAAAAAATCTAGAGGAATTCCTAGATAAATCCTTGCAGGAATTCTTAAAGAAAGTCTTGGAGCAATTTATTGAAAAATTGTCTTGTGAAATCCCTGGAAGAATTCCTGATGAAATCCCTTCCACAATTCCTGAAGAGAAATCCCTGTAGGAATTTCGAGATGAATTTCTGGAGTTATTCCTGGAAGAACTACTGGAAGAATTTTTAGTTGACATCGTGGAGGATTTTTTGGAGGAATCCCTTGAGGAAGTCCTGGTGGTATTAATGCAGAAATTTCTGGAGAAATCCCTTAAGTCCTTTAGTAATTTTCGGGAAAAATCCTGAACAGAAGCATGCATTATTGCTGGAGAACTCCTGCATTAATTTCCAGAGTTATAATGGAGAAATTCCCAGTAAAATCCTAGGGTGATTCTACGACAAATGCTGGAGGAATTCTTGGGCTAATTCTAACGAAATTCCCTTGGTATTTTTTGGGGGTGCCCTGGAGGAATGCCTGGGGAGCTCCTGGACTCACTCTCAGGAACTTCAGGAGGGCTTCCCGTTGAACTGAAAAGAAATAAACTGTGGGAAGCTACTCCTGGAGGAATTTCTGGAGAAAAATTCTAAATCAGTTCTTGAAAGTATCCCAGAAGAAATTTTAGTAGAATTCAAGGACAAAAACTCAGACGGAGTAGCTGGAGAAATACCAGGAAGGACTCCTAGAAGAATCTCATTAGAGGTTTTCCAGAAAGAACTACGGGAGAGTCCCAGAAAGCACTCCAAGGGAAATCATAAGAAAAGCTGGAGGCGCAACATAAATTGCTGGTGCGCAGGCGCTATAGCCCGGTGAGCATTGTGTGCCGTGAGAACGAAGCGACAAAAGCCCTATCGAGTCTCGGCCGCGGCCCCGGCCCGGACCCAGTCTCAGCCCGTAGGTTTGAATATCCCTTAAAACGGTGCCACCCAGCGGTATGATCTCGCTAAATTCCACCAGTGAGTGGGTTTGGGTGTATGGCATCTAGGCGAATTCAATCTTCACCCAAAGAAAAGGATGCCTTGAGATTGATTCATAAACATTGCGCGCAATTTGCCGTTCACTGTTGGCTCTGTCAAACGATGACCGCCGCCGCGACGCTGGACTTCGTTGCCATGCGCACGACGACCAACAGCAAGCAAACGTGTAGGGTTGCCAGACAGTATTGCAATAGAAACATTGATTTATTTCACAAAATTTTGAATTCAAGATTGTGACAAAACTATGAAAGATACAATGTTGCACCAAAGGACAGTTTGGTAGCGTATCAAAAAAATAAATGTTTTGTAGAAGAACATTTCTCACATTTATCACGTTTTTCACGAGTAAACTATCAGAAAAAGGTGAAAAGGGGGTACATTTTTAGGCTCTTTTTACATAAAAGTCAAAATTTCTGCACTTAAATGACTTTTTATCAATTACCTGTCCAAAGAGCATTAAAAGACAAAGCTTACAGCTTTCTATCCATGCGCTAAGATTGATTATACGGTTCATAGCTTCTGAGTTAGAGATGTTTAAAGATGGGGTAATTTAATAACACTAATTTTTGAATAACTCACTTAGCAGTGATTTCCGGACCTACCTGTAGAACAATTTTTTGCTGCAAATATGGTCTACTTTTACCTCCTTTCGGGTGTAACACGAATTACCAGTCACCCTGTATACTCATGTTGTTCAGGCGCTAATTGTCCCTTTTGGACCATTGTGTACCTACTGCTCTGAGATGTGTGTGGGGGCGTGTTTCTACCATCAATATTGACAGTAAACCAAGGCACCAAACTCACGGTTGTGCAGCGCAAATACGAGATGTGCAACGGCTCGTATTACTTTTTGGCACCTTCCGGCAACAGCTCCCGAATTTGATTATAGCGCCAATTTATGGTTTCAATATTCGATTATTACGTCCTTTTCCATACGGGGTTACATCAGCTCGAAAGCTAGAAAACATTCACATGCCTTTGGGCAGCAGCAGCGCGTTAGCTCGTAAAGTATATCAAAATAGATCATTATCAAAAAAACAGTTCAGCGAAATTCAATTCCCGACTCTTCGGATCCGTTGAAAGCGCTGATGACTCAAACTCGTAGCGGTGCACACCGCGCGGAGGGTTGAGCTGCCGAGCCACCGCCGCCACCGATGAACATACGAATGCGGCGGGGAAATAACTGTATCGCAATGTGTACACATTAAATATGGCAGGCGCGCATATAGGCTCGGCTCAGAGGCGTTCCCAGTTGTTGGACTCAGAGAGTTTGTTCAGCTCTTATCAGCGTTTCCTGGTTTGTGTCCACATAGTGATTAGTGTGCTTCTTGTTGTTACTTAGTCACAATTTACAGGACCTCATTCTATCAAGTTTAAGTCTAGACTCCCGAACTTATCAGAACGTTCACGAACTTGTGTGATTAAAATTGAGGCGTTCGTTTGAGATATCATGGTAATTACAATTTACCAAGGGCCCATATAGCCGAGGCGGTAAACGCACGGGTATTCAGCATGACCATGCTGAGGGTGACGGGTTCGATTCCCGGTCGGTCCAGGATCTTTTCGTAAAGGAAATTTCCTTGACTTCCTTGGGCATAGAGTATCTTCGTGCCTGCCACACGATATACACATGCAAAATGGTCATTGGCAGAGGAAGCTCTCAGTTAATAACTGTGGAAGTGCTCATAGAACACTAAGCTGAGAAGCAGGCTTTGTCCCAGTGAGGACATTACGCCAAGAAGAGGAGAGAGGAGAGAGGAGGTAATTACAATTTACAAAAAAGTTGTCTTTGCAAACTTTTTTTTTCATTTCCGTCGATACAAGTTTTAGGTTTCGAAGGTCATAATTAGTAAAGATTATCTACCAATGTTTTAAAATTCATACAAATTCTTCTTCTCCTGTCTGAACAGACTATAGACGACGAACAGGACAGAGACTACTTCTAACTTTAGTGATCTTATATAGCACTTCTACAGTTTTTGACTGACAAAGTAGCTATTCCAGGTATCGCCAGGTCAGCTTCAAGATTCAAAAACATTTCGGCCTACGTCGATGGAAAGATCATGAATACGTATTTGACGAGAAAGGCAACCACTAGGTGGATTAATCTACACTCAGCGAAAAAAACTAGCAAAATTCATCGAAATACCTTATGAAAATTTACTATAACTAATTCTTATGGATGACATAAGAAAACCTTATAAAAATTGATCGTGCTTGCTATGACAAATTTCATAAGATAGACTTATGAAAAGAACAAAAATATCCTAAAATGATGCAGATTGGATTCGATCCATGAACGTCGGGATCGCCGAGCCCGTGTTTTATCCACACGGCTACCGGCGCTTGAGAATACCATGTTGCTAAACATGAATAAAAGCCAAGCTGTGAGACGATTTTACGTCATAGAGTGGCCTTATGAAATTCATCCGAATCATTATGAATTCAAATGTCAATTTCTTGATTTTGCTTTGGCTGACCAAGCCATGTGGGAAATTTTCAACAGTGTGGCATTATGAATTATTTAAAGGCCGTTTCATAAGTTGAGCCTTATGGAAGACTTAAGGTTATTTGGCTGAGTGTAGGTTTTGTGCAAGTTCAT
Organism: Aedes albopictus; assembly: GCF_035046485.1. Lineage (NCBI taxonomy): Eukaryota > Metazoa > Arthropoda > Insecta > Diptera > Culicidae > Aedes > Aedes albopictus. Next base: position 496,675,602 of record NC_085137.1, on the reverse strand, counting down.
TCAGATGTCGAAGTAGTTTGGGAAATGACTGTTTGGCAGAGGTTCACGTTGGTGCGTCGATGCCGTGTGTTAGTCTTGAGTTAATAAATACTAACTTAAGGACAGACTTGTTAGAATCCCAAAATTTCCGCCACAATGGCACCTACTCACGATTTTGAGCGCACAAATCTCTTCGTAAACAAAACCAGCGCACCTGAGCTTTTTATTTAAAGCTTATTGCAAGTGAGCAAGAACAGAATAATAAAATGCACTGTTGTTTGAAGCTTGCTTCTTGTGATTTGTGCGTCTGAAGTTCTGATGCACTGTTGAAATGGGATTTCAAGAAGTCTGTCCTTAAACTCGTTTCTAGTTCTAGCGATGGCTATAAGTATATAAACATGTGGAGAAGAGGTTGAAAGTAGACAGAAAGATACAAAGAACGAAGGAAGGGACTGGCCAGGGATTGAATCCGCGACATTTTACATAAGAATCAGAAGATTCAGAGGTAGTAATTAGACCAACCAGTCCGTTCTACTTAAATTCTTTGTTTTGGATGCTGTCCTACTGAGTTGTATCCCTAGAAATTGCATCTCAATTGTTCGACTTTTTCGATTCTTCCGATTACACGAGGGAATTTTCAGTACCTCAAACTTTCTGAAGTTATCAATATCGGTGTTTGTATTGTGCATTTTTTTTAATTTCTTTATATTTGTGAATTTTAACTTAAGCTAATTCTTCACAATTGTGCAAAATGTCAAGTGGAAACATTCCAGAATCTAAAGAAAGTCCCAAGTTTGACGAATACACCTGACCACCACCCACCACACCTGCATACGTCACTGTCACGTGTGTGATACACTGTGATATAGTAAAAAAAGAAGCGAAATCAGCTGAAGGAAGCGCTAACGAACACCGGTCCTGTCTGTGTCTTCGTGTTTGGTTCACTGTGTTGTAGCTGTAGTTTCGATAAGACCAACGCGAAAACGAAAAAAAAAACATCACCCAGTGACCGGCCGAACAAGCGACCAGACCAGTCCGCAGTCAGTAAGTCAGTTAGTCAGGCATCAGGCAACCGTCCGACCGTGTGTGCTAGGTACAATGACTATTTAGGTCAAATGGTATAATTTTAACACATCCAGTGTCTATGGGTTGTCTCCACAAACATATGGACCATTTCTCCATTCAATTCGTTATCGCACACGCTTTTGACGATGCAGCCGCTAATAAACTGCGCCGCGAGTGCGAGGGTGGTAGTCCATTGTTTTGATGCGAAGCTCGCGAGTCGTTTGGATGTTGACGATGCTGTTGTCGTTCAGAGCCAGGCATAGTAGTGTGCAATTGTGTGCACTGGCTGTGATCACATATCAGTCCCATATTTGATGGGCTTCCTATTCGTATGAGACAGTTATGTGATCGTAGGCAGAACAACTTTAGAGGTTTCCCGTTGGTATGAATTCGTTCACTCACATAGTGTCATTCATCTGCTATGGTGAAGAAGGTTTCTCTTCATTTGAACTTATAATTGCGTTGTCGTTGTCGCACAGCAATAATGTATATTCGGCACCAGTGAATGTGAAATGCATGGATATAAGATGCAGATTTTCCTAACGTAACTTAACGCAGGGTCTGGAACCATTCAGTCCGTTTTTGTACATAATTAGATACTGTGCGTATATCACCGTATCCCAAGATTCACGTCAATTGAGTCATATGTAATTGACTGCTTTATAGCAGCAAGTTCCCAAAATAGGTTACCCAGCCCAAATAGTCCCAGACCCTATGTACAATAATTGTAATTCGTTCAATTGATCCGTACATTCTACAGTAACACCAAAGCTTCTTTCACCATTGAATTAAATCTCATTTTTGTTTTAGGCCTCCTAAAAAGGGAGATATTGGTTATCGTAATAGCTAGTATGACAAACGGGTGTTATGAATCTACATCCTCATATTGGGTTTAGGACTCTATTTGTAACCGCAGATCTGTGAGCAAATCCAGCGCGAATTATTTTAGACCGTGGTTTATACCTTTATATTACAAGATGGGGGACCCATCAACCTATTAACCCGTAAAGTACCAGGACGAACCAAACATTTTCAAACTGCTCGTTCTCAGCAGTGCATTGACCGATTCTCAAAAACTTGGACTTTTATTCAAGGGGAATAGTTGTACTAACTTTTACTTTTGGTGCCGCCCCGCGAAACCCCTCCCCCCTTTCGGGGAGGCAAATATGTCTGTGTATTTTTTCCTATTCTTCTGCTAGTTTGAGCAAATGCTTCAGGTTTTTCAGTAATTTCGATAACCAGCATCCAAAATCCCACCGGAGAAGTATAATTTAGTTGCATGACAGTGTCCAACATTGTTGGGGACCATTTGGTTTCGATGTAATAGTACCAGGCCCACCGGAACATTCGGAACATCCGTAAAAATGGTCATTTGATGAAAATTCCTCTAGAGCTATGCGATTTTTTCCAATACAATCAAAATTCTTGGTCTAAGACCATATTCAATGATTCGTTCCTCTTATGGACCACAGTCGCCACTTATTGGTCCACCGGAAGATCCGGAACATCCGTAAAAATGGCCATTTGATGAAAATTCCTCTAAAGCTATGCGATTTTTTCCAATATAATCAAAATTCTTGGTCTAAGACCATCGTCAATGATTCGTTCCTCTTATGGACCACAGTGGCCACTTATTGGCCCACCGGAAGATCCGGAACATCCGTAAAAATGGCCATTTAATGAAAATTCCTCTAGAGCTATGCGATTTTTTCCAATATAATCAAAATTCTTGGTCTAAGACCATAGTTAATAATTCGTTCCTCTTATGGACCACAGTGGCCACTTATTGGCCCACCGGAAGATCCGGAACATCCGTAAAAATGGCCATTTGATGAAAATTCCTCTAGAGCTATGCGATTTTTTCCAATATAATCAAAATTTTTGGTCTAAGACCATCGTCAATGATTCGTTCCTCTTATGGACCACAGTGGCCACTTATTGGCCCACCGGAAGATCCGGAACATCCGTAAAAATGGCCATTTGATGAAAATTCCTCTAGAGCTATGCGATTTTTTCCAATATAATCAAAATTCTTGGTCTAAGACCATCGTCAATGATTCGTTCCTCTTATGGACCACAGTGGCCACTTATTGGCCCACCGGAAGATCCGGAACATCCGTAAAAATGGCCATTTGATGAAACTTCCTCTAGAGCTATGCGATTTTTTCCAATACAATCAAAACTCTTGGTCTAAGACCATAGTCACTGATTTGGTCCTCTTATGGACCACAGAGGCCACTTATTGGACCATCGAAAGATCCGGAACATCCTTAAAAATGACCATTTGATGAAACTTCCTCTAGAGCTATGTGATTTTTCTCAATACAATCAACATTCTTGGACTAAAACTATAGTCGATGATTGGATACTCTTATGGACCAAAGTGCCCACTTATTGAACCACCGGAAGATCCGGAACATCCGTAAAAATGGCCATTTGATTAAAATTCCTCTAGAGCTATGCGATTTTTTCCAATACAATTAAAATTCTCGGGCTAAGACCCTATCTACTAATTTGGTCCTCTTATGGACCACAGTGGCCACTTATTGCCCCACCGGAAAATCCGAAGTATCCGTAAAAATGGTCATTTGATGAAAATTCCTCTAGAGCTATGCGATTTTTTCCTATACAATTATAATTTTTATTCGGTGGCTACTTATTGGCCTACTGGAAGATCCGGAACATCCGTAAAATATGGCCATTTCATAAAAAAATAATCTGGAACTATGCGATTTTGCCAATACAACAAATATTCTTGGTCTAAGACTGTAGTCGATGATTTTCTGAAGGAATTCTCGAGGAAATTTTTCTAGAGAAATTCTTAGGGAATTCCCCAAGGAATTTTTGGAGGAGTTTCTGGAGAAATTTGAGAAAGAATATCTGGAGGAACTCCTAAAGGAAGTTCTGGCGAAATTTTCAGAAGTACTTATGGAGGAATTCATGGTGTAACTTCTGGAAGAATTTCTGAAGGAATTTCCGGAGAAAATTCTGGAGGAATCTCGGAAAAAAATTTGGAGGATTTCCCGGAGATTTTTTTGGAAGAATACCCGGAGGAGTTTCTAGTGGACCTTGTGAAGGTGTTTCTTGAGGAATTCCCGGAGGAATTTCTAGAGAAATTCCTGGAATATTTTTTGATGATTTTTTTTAAGAAATTTCTGGATGAATTCCCAAATGAATTACTAGAATTTCCAGAGACAATTCTGGAGGTATTCCCGAAGGAGTATCTAGAGAATTTTTTTGAAGAATTTTCATAGGAATTTCAGAGGAATTTATAGAAAATTTCAAAGGAATTCACCTTCTATAAACTTTCACAATTGTTCGCAACCTATCATATCACACTATCATATCTATCATTTCATTATGCACTTTGATCTCAACTCCCTTACATTCTGAGTAGAAAATGACCCATAAAGCCATAGCAATTACTTGAATTTTAAATACGGTCGATAAATCAGCCAAATTTATGGAGAAATCCCTAGAATAATTTCTTGGAAAATTTCTCGGAGTAATTTGTTGAGTAATTTCCAGAGGAATTTATTGAGGAATTCTCGAATCTATTTCTGGATGAATTTGCATTGCAATTTCCCGACAAACTTCCAGAAGAACTTTTGGAAGAATTCCTGGATAATTTCTGGAAGGATAACCGGAGGAATGTCCGAGGAATTCTTGGAGAAACTGCTGAAAAATCCACAAAGGAATTTTTGAAAAATCCCCGGAGGAATTTTTAAAGGTATTCCTGGAGGAGTTACTGGAGGACCTCATGGAGATGTTTCTTGAAGAATTCCCGGAGGAACTTCTGTAGGAATTCCCAGAGTAATTTCTTGATGAATTTCCGAAACAATTTCCAAATGGATCCCCTAATGAATTTCTAAAATTCCCAGACAAATTTCTGGAGGAATGGCTGGAGGAATAACTGGAGGAATTTCTTGAAGAATTTCTGGCGAATTTTTCGAAGGAATTGTTGGAGAAATTCTTGAAGAAGTTCTGGAGGAATTCCCGAAGAAACGTCTGGAGGAATTCACGTAAGAATTTTAGGAGGAATATCCGAAAAAAATTCTAAAGGAATTTCTGCAGGAATTCACAGAGATATTTCTGAAGAAATTTCTAGAGGAACTTCTGGAGAAATTCCCGAAGTAATTTCTGAAATTATTCCCACAGGAATTTCTTGAGGAATTCAATAAGAAATTCACGAGGGAATTTTTGGAGGAATATCCGGAGAAATTTCTGGAGGAATTCCTAAAGAACTTTCTCGATTGCCTGAAGATTTTCTGGAAGAATTCTGAATTAATTGCAGGAATAATTTCAGGAAGAAGTCTTCGTGAAATTTCTGGAAAAATTACCGGAGGAGTTCTGGAGTTTCTGGAGGAACTTCGGAGTTTCTGTAGGAGTTCCCAGAACAAATTCTGGTGGAATTCTCAGAGGATTTTTTTGGGGGAATTCCTAGAAGAATTCCCGGAGGAATTTCAGGATATTTTCCCGGAAGAGTTTATGGAGAATTTTTTTGGAAGAATCTCTGTTCGAATTTCCGTCAGAATTAATAGACGAGCTTCCGGAAGAAATTTTGGAATAATTCCTCGAAGGATTTTTGGAGGTTTTTTTTTGCAGAATTCCTTTATGAATATCAGGAGAAATTCGTTGATGAATTTCAGGAGCATTTTCCGTAGGAATGCAGTAAAGATTTTCTGGGGGAATGTGTATGGAAATTTTGACCCACAGAATGAGTAAGCTTTCTCTAAGCTTACAGAAATTTTGATTTTTGGAGGCACAGATTTTCTCGAGGAAATGTGTTGCGCACATGGCCAATGGATGAACTTACGCGGGTTCCTCTGCTTTTCCTGTTGGCAAAACACAAACTGCACTTGGTTCATAGCCATTGACTATGGTATTGCATCAAGAATTTTGATTGTATTGGAAAAAATCGCATAGCTCTAGAGAAAATTTAATGAAATAAACATTTTACGGATGTTCCGGATCTTGCGGTGGGCCAATAAGTGGCCACTTCGGTCCACAATCCAATTATTGACTACGGTCTTAGTCCAAGAATTTTGATTGTATTGAAAAAAAAATCGCATAGTTCTAGATGATTTTTCATAATAAGAAATTTTTTACGGATGTTCCGGATCTTCTGGTGGCCAATCAGTGACCACATTGATCAATATGAATATTCAATCATTGACTACGGTCTTAGACCAAAAATTTCGATTGTTTTCGAAAAAATCGCATAGCTCTAGAAAATTTTTCATGAAATGACAATTTCTACGGATGTTTCGGATCTTCCAAAGGGTCAAAAAGTGGCCACTTTGGTCCATAAAAGTATCCAATCATCGACTAGAATTATGATTGTATTGAAAAAAAAATCGCTAATATCTAGAGGAATTTTCATCAAATAACCATTTTTATGGATGTTTCGGATCTTCCGGTGGGACAATAAGTGACCACTTTGGTCCATAAGAGGAACGAATCATTGACTATGACCTTAGACCAAAAATTTTGATTGAACTGGAAAAAATCGCATAGCTCTAGAGGAATTTTCATCAAATGGCTATTTTTACGGATATTCCGGATGTTCCGGTGGGCCAATTAGTGGCCACTGCAGTCCATTAGAGGAACGAATCGTTGACTATGGTCTTAGACCAAGAATTTTGATTGTATTGGAAAAAATCGCATAGCTCTAGAGGAATTTTCATCAGATGGTCATTTTTACGGATGTTCCGGATCTTCCGATGGGCCAATAAGTGGCCACTGTGGTCCATAAGAGGACCAAATCAGTGACTATGGTCTTACTTAGACCAAGAGTTTCTATTGTATTGAAAAAAAAAATCACATAGCTCTAGGCATCAAATGGCCATTTTTACGGATGTTCCGGTGGGCCAATAAGTGGCCACTGTGGTCCATAAGAGGAACGAATCATTGATTATGGTCTTAGACCAAGAATTTTGATTGTATTGGAAAAAATCGCATAGCTCTAGAAGAATTTTCATCAAATGGCCATTTTTATGGATGTTCCGGATCTTCCGGTGGGCCAATAAGTGGCCACTGTGGTCCATATGAGGAACGAATTATTGAATATGGTCTTAGAACAAGAATTTCCATTGTATTGGAAAAAACGCATAGCTCTAGAGGAATTTTCATCATATGGCCATTTTTACGGATGTTCCGGATCTTCCGGTGAGCCTGGTACTCTTACATCGAAACCAAATGGTCCCCAACAATGTTGGACACTGTCATGCAACTAAATTATACTTCTCCGGTGGGGTTTTGGATGCTGGTTATCGAAATTACTGAAAAACCTGAAGCATTTGCTCAAACTAGCAGAAGAATAGGAAAAAAAACACAGACATATTTGCCTCCCCCGAAAGGGGGGAGGGGTTTCGCGGGGTGGCACCGAAAGTAAAAGTTAGTACAACTATTCCCCTTGAATAAAAGTCCTAGGTTTTTGAAAATCGGTCAATGCACTGCTGAGAACGAGCAGTTTGAAAATTTTTGGTTCGTCCTGGTACTTTACGGGTTAATTTTTTTGAGTGGAGCAATCAAACTTATTAAAATGTGGTATTTTGAGTCACACTTTTGGGTTTTGGTTTTCATCGGTTTTCTCACGTAGGCTTGTTTGTTTTGTCTCTGTGGTCAAGTAGTGGCCCTAACTGTTTCCAGTGCCCGTGTAGTTTCCGGCTTAGAATAGCACTACGGAATCCCTGTTCCGGGGGTAAAAGTCCAACAAACAGGCAACCCCAATTCAAGGTGTCAGGCGACCCGTGCTGAGGGATGAATGGTTGAGGGGGTTTAAAACATGCTCGATCTTTAACGGAGCCCGTAACGTGAGTAGATCACCTTTTTGGGTTGCGTTACGGAGTAAGATCTACCAAACTGAACCCTGATGACATCCAGCTTGTTAAGCTAGGGTAATGCGTTTTGGTTAGTACAAAGAACTTGTTATTAGTGACAGTTTCTAAAATTGCATTTATTTTGCCTTACGAATGGTTAAAGTTTCGGTTTGCCCTCGCCGAGACTACACTTGATGTAAGGAAAACAAGGAAACCCCTAATTCATGGTGTCATGCGGCTTAATGCGTACCGTGCCTAAGAATGGATGGTAAGGGGGGGTCTAATGAAAACCTAACCGCTAACGGTGCCTGTGGAGTACCAGGGCACCCTCCACAGTATTTTGCCCTTACTGTGTTAAACGGAGCAATGACGCAGTGGACCTTATTTTTCTCCTGTAAATAGTAAAAAAAAAATGAGTATCTTGAAAATTATCCAAACAAATCACGCGAAGGGTGCTTCAGCTGTGCTCAGCAGAAGATTTATTAGAGAACAGTTAGACGTGGGCTTAATTCAAGAGCCCTGGGTAAATAGTGGAAGGATAATGGGTTGCTCTTCGCAGAATTGTAGGATTTTGTACGACGAAAGTCAGTCTAATCCAAGAACAGCCATTTTAGTAAGTAGGAGAACAAAATTTGTCCCAATTACTGAGTTTATTACAAGAGACATTGTTGCGATTAAAATGGAAGTCCCAACAATCCAAGGAAAAACTGAGGTATGCATTGCTTCTGCATATTTTCCGGGAGACGTTGATGATGTGCCTCCATCTTTGATCGTAAGTTTTGTTAATTGTTAGATCTTACGCTTTGTAGCTATCTGATATCAGATAAGATCGCGAACTGGCATGTTTCTGATGAGGAATCATTGTCAGATCACAGGTTTGATTATAAAGCCGGATCAAATTTAATTGAAAGCTATAGAAACCCAAAGAAAACTAACTGGGACCTCTACAGCTTTTATTTAATGAATAGAAATTCATATAAGGGTGAGCAGATTTTGACTGTTTCACAGTTGGAAAATGCCTCTGATGAGATTATTGATAAAATGATTTCATCATATCATGCTAGCTGCCCAATCCGACAGAGGTCATCCAACAGGGATGTCCCTTGGTGGAATGATAAGCTGGCAGATCTGAGGAAGAAATCTAGACGGTTGTTCAATAGAGCAAAAGTTACATCTGATTGGGTTCAGTATAAACAAGCCCTAACAGAATACAACAGAGAATTGAGACTAGCCAAACGGAAGGACTGGAGACGGGTATGTGAAGACATCAATAACGCTCCTACGGCTGCAAGGCTTCATAAAGTCCTTTCGAGAGAGCATTCAAATGGTCTTGGAAGTCCTAAAAAGGAAGACGGCAGTTTTACTGTTGATTCTTCTGAAACATTGGAAGTGATGATGAGAACTCACTTCCCAGGATCGATTCCTTATTCGGATGAAGAACAGGACTCGGATAAGGCAAGACATGCGTGGTCGACCAATGCCTATCAAAAAGCTTGTGAAATCTTCACACCGTCGAGGGTCGAATGGGCATTGAGTTCTTTTCAACCTTTCAAATCCGCCGGGAAAGATGGGATTTTCCCAGCTTTACTTCAACATGGAAAAGAGGCGATTTGTACGCTCTTAACCGAAATATTCAGAGCCAGTATTACTTTAGCTTACGTACCTAAGGCGTGGCGGAAGGTTCGTGTTGTTTTTATCCCAAAAGCTGACAAACGGGACAAAACAACTCCAAAAGCCTTCAGACCCATAAGCCTTTCTTGTGTTCTGTTAAAGACCATGGAGAAAATAGTGGATGACTTTGCCAAGTCTACCAGCTTAGTAGAAATGCCTCTAAGCAAATTTCAATTTGCTTATCAAACAGGCAAATCTACTATAACAGCGCTACAGTCGCTAGTCAGCAAAATTAAGAAATCGTTTCAAGCCAAGGAAATAGCCGTGGTTGCTTTTCTCGACATTGAAGGAGCTTTCGATAACGCATCCTACAGCTCAATGCGTTCTGCAATGGAAGCAAGGGGCTTGGATAAATGCATTATTGAATGGATTATATCGATGCTTAGAGATCGAGAGATCTCTTCCGTTCTTGGAAGTGCGCAACTATCAGTAAGATCTGTGAAGGGCTGTTCTCAAGGAGGAGTACTATCGCCCTTATTGTGGTCTTTGGTAGTGGACGAACTCCTTAAAAAACTCATCAATCAAGGCTTTGAGGTTATTGGATAGGCAGATGATGTAGCTATTCTGATACGTGGAAAATATGACGACACGATATCTAGCCGGCTACAATCTGCGTTGAATGTTACCATCAAATGGTGCCGAGAGGAGGGATTAAACGTAAACACTTCAAAAACTGTAATTGTACCTTTTACTAGAAGGTTAAAAACAAATCTTACTGAACCTTCTTTAGATGGAGTTCAAATTCAGTTCTCAGAAGAAGTTAAACATCTTGGGGTAACTTTGGACAAAAGACTGAATTGGAATTGTCATTTAAACAATGTTTTAACCAAGGGTACCAATGCCCTTTGGGTATGCAGCAAAGCCTTAGGAAAAACCTGGGGTCTTAGACCTAACATAATTCACTGGATCTATGCTGCAATAGTCCGGCCTAGGATTACTTATGCTTCACTTGTTTGGTGGCCCAAAACGAATGAGGTAACCTGTCAAAAGAAGCTAAGTAAGCTACAAAGACTTGCTTGTATACCCGAGCAGAAGAGAAAAACAACAGCATAACAAAATGCGTTATTTTGGCAAAATAACTGCATAACGGAATTAGTAATTTTCATGTTATTAACATAACATATTGAGTTATAAACTTGGCTGTCATAAGCGGCAAAATAACAAGTCACATAACAAATATTTGTTCCTGAAAAATCAATTTAATAACATGTTTTGTTAGTGGCAATAACAACTTAATAATAGTGAATTTGGGAAATATTTCAATAACAAATTTTGATATTAAAGAGTTAGAGTTAGAGTTAGAAATTAGGGTAAAAACTAACTTTTTTTACTCATTTTTGGGTAATGATTTTAAGTGTGTTATTCTATTTTTAGAAAATAATAGATCACATAAAAAAAATTTCGATTTCATTATAAAACTTACAAACATGGACGGGATTTGAACCTCCAATCCTGCTATCGTAAATTTTCAGTCGCCTTTACCAATGAGGCTATCACAGCACTTGCAGTGAGGGACGATAGAAGCTTTACTGGTTCTACGTATTGCCAGTTTCCCCATTCCCCCATTTCATGTTTGCCAGTCGCAGGACAAAAATAGACAGAGATTTGAATGCAAGATCAAACAATGAACCTCTCTCTCTTACCAACAGCGCTATCGCGGTGCGCAGACATGTGCACTGTAACACTAATAACAGTGGTGGCGTTCGCATGGCCCGTCGTCGGCTGTTTCGGAACAAAGAGAACGACGAAAAAGTTGCTACCTAGTCGACTATTTATGATTGAGCTTCGTCATGGGGTGCATTTTGGCGGTGACAAAGATTCTTTCCAGACGGAGATGATTTTTTTTAATTTTTTGTTTTGTTTGCGTTGTGAGAACGGCGATTATACACGTACCTACGTGAGCGAAGGTAAAAGGTAATTATATCATATGCCGATATGATTACTTCTGCAGATGCTGTTTAGTTTTATTCTGTTTTAGATTATTTTTAGTAATGAAAAAAGATATTTATGACATAATGTCAAACAATATATGATCGAATAATAATAGATCGAAAGAAACAAGTTATAATAGACAAATGCAATCATCAATTGAGCAGAATTGTCTGTATAGTTGACATTTTTATTGATTAGAATTATTTAGTAGGTACCATATTTGCTATCTCCACTCTCACCAACATTCATTACTTCGTAATACATAGTCTGTTCGGTACTTTTTGACGTTATAATTAGAGGTTAGAATAGCAGTACTGTTAAAATGACATATAAATTCAACTAATTTTACTCAATTTTGAGAAAAAAAAACTCATTTGCAGATGTATCACTTTTTGAAGGTAAAATTTTACTTAACCTATAAGAATTGGGAATCGTAGAAAAGTGATAGGAATTTGGCACCGTAACGGGACTGGGATATTGAAAGAAGGAAATTAACACAAAGATAAACATATCAATAGCTATGATGCTATATTTACCCAAAACTCAAATTATAGCAATGAATAAAATAAAAAATACGGAAGAGTCTGATGAAATTTCTAGAAGTTGCAATGCCTTTATTTTTTACTTCATAATATGAAACAGCAGACAATAAAATAAAGAAGGTAAACTATGTAATGGTTATATCTGCGATAAATTTTCTCCGATTTTGACAATATTGATCTCATGTGATCCAGATTTATTTTTTCCATCAACAACAAATCCGACTGAACCGATCTGGTCATCGTGAGTTAAGAAAAAACCCGAATTGCCATACACGTGGAATTTTCCATAGACCAGCTGCAATTGGCTTCTTTAGTGGTGTTGAGATAATTCCATATTCACAATCTACATGCCAAACTGAGCCGACATCCAAATTTTCATGAACTTTGGTGCCCGGGAACCTATTTAAAAATCGATTTCAACTTTGTATGGGAGCGATTTGTCGAATCACCCCTCGTCGCATTTCGTACTGGGCGGAGCTGTCAAGCAGTTGCCCAGCTGTCAAAAGGTGATTTCAAAAAATCTTTTTGTAATTGAATTTAGGTATCAAAATAAAGTTTTAAAAATCTGAAAAAAATCATACTGGCTTAAAAAAAGGTGCTCTTTCAAATAAAATCAAAAAATCAATATATTATTCTTAATTTGAAAACCCAATTGGTGATTGGTACAAATTAAGTACCTTACCAAGAAAAAAATGTTAAATTTCAATTTATACGTTCAATATGTAGTCCGTCCAAAGTCTTACACCGTACATCAAACCGTTTTTAATTAGATTTTGTTTTGTGGCATTTTAAAATCTTCTCCTGTGTGGTAGGGATAGGATTTTTCAAAACACCATCATTCTTCTTCTTCTTCATGCACCATCAAATCACCAATAGCATATCTGCCCAGCCTAGGCCCAAAGTATTGACTTCAAAGTAATCATTACGAAGCATAAATGTCAATTTCTTGATTTTGCTTTGGCTGACCAAGCCAAGGTTGACCGTAGCATTTTCATAATTCAAATCTCAATTTGTTCATCGAGCACATGCTCTGTTGTGCTGCACGTGGATGTCAAAGCGTTTTCAACAGTGTAATTACGAAGCATGTTTCACGAGAGATCATATCTTTTCAATACGCTAACTCCACAACAACGCCGATATTACTGCGCCACTTGGGCAGTGGCTGGTATTTTGGGTACTTTTCAGCTACAACTCAGTCAATTTCAGAAATTTAGCAAAACGCAGGGACTTTGTTTTGTACACATTACAGCACCTCCATGTCACGTAATATACCACACCTCTTATCAAATGTGATACCGTAAGCGTACCATACTTTGCGCACCTAGGGCCTAACTTTGCGCACTTTTCAAAAAATCGTTAAACAGTTTTTCTGGTGCATTATGCAAACTTTTTCCCACGGAATATGTACTAGCTAGTGATATGGGGCATGCACTTTGTCTCAGTTTGGATGTAATGATAAATGGAAGAGGAAGACAAATTGATGAGTGAATATGCAGTTGCTTTCCCTACAATGCTGTAAATAACGTTGTAGAATGACGTAGGTTTTGTTTCAAAATTTGTTTTAGTTTAGATAGCAATACCATAAAGTATTTGTGCACTCTCAATAATACAATAATAACCAAACTTGTTCCACAACAGAATGTAATATTGAAATGTTATTTAAGGGCTGCATACCAATTGCTTGGTCATAACAAAATAAGATTGTCCAACAAAACATGTTATGGAAACGTAATGCCTTGATAATTCAATAATAACAAAACAAGATATAAAAACAGGTTTTGTGATTTCGTAGTTATTAATTTGATATTCCCCTCTGCTCGGGTAGACAGGAGCAATGAAAAGCACTCCATCAGTTGCTTTGGATGCCCTTCTCAATTTACTGCCATTGCATCAATTTGTTAAACTACAAGCAGCAAAAAGTGCCCTGCAGTTTATACATTACAATAATGTCCTAGACGGGGATCTTGTTGGACATTTGAGGATCATCAAAGACTTCAAATTAAACATAGACATAAAAACAGAAGAAGATTGGATGATAACGAAGACCAACTATGATGTTCCCTTCAAAGTGGTGAAACCATGTCGCTATGTTTGGGATGCTGGTGGGCCAAGTTTACGTCCAGGTTCTATTGTATTGTATACTGATGGGTCCAAGATGGGAGAAAATACTGGAGCTGGTGTTTTTGGCCTCGGTATTAGTAAGTCTATACCAATGGGACGCAGTCCCACCACCGACGAACCGACGTGACAGCTAGAACAAATAAATTCAAATTTGTTGTCCGAGACGCCATGATGAAAAATAGCCGAACACTATCGCCACCTCTATAACGGCTCGCGATGATTTGATAGCTCGACACAAAACCCCCGTGTGTTCATATAGGAAACGGTTCGCGTCTGTGCTGATTTGACAGAAGCGATCGCTCGCTTCGCTGGTCGACCGTTAAATTAGGGGGGGACAGTTTTGGATCGCCACTGTCCCGTCGGTTCGTCGGTGGTCCCACTGTATTTCAAGCGGAAGTTCAAGCCATTCTAGAGTGTGCCAAAATTTGTCTGAAAAGAAATTATAGGTTTGCCAAGATCTGTATTTTTTCGGACAGTCAGGCGGCTCCAAATGCGCTAAAAGCTTTCACGTGTCAATCAAAGCTAGTGTGCGAACGCATTATTTCTCTGAAGCAATTGGCCAGTAGGAACGAGGTAACTTTATACTGGGTGCCCGGTCATTGTGGAATTCTGGGAAATGAAAACGCCGACAATTTAGCTAGACAGGGTGCGGCATCAAGCTTTGTAGGCCCTGAACCTTTCTGTGGAGTTCCTGAGTGTGCTCTTCGGATGAAACTAAAAACTTGGGAAATGTCCACGGTAGAATCTAATTGGAATGCCACGGATACATCCAAGCAAGCAAAAAGGTTCATAAAACCCAGTGCAGAAAAAGCCAGGTCCCTACTGAATCTAAACAAAAGAGATCTCAGGGTAATTACTGGTCTGATGACTGGCCACTGCCCGAGTAAATATCATCTAAGTAAGATTGGAAAAATCCAATCCTCCGAGTGTCGTTTCTGTCAAACGGAAAACGAAACTGCCGAGCATTTACTCTGCAACTGCGGAGTGCTGTACCATCACAGATTGGCGATATTTGGTAAAGGGTTTCTAGAGCCCTTGGAAATTTGGAGAAGTATTCCCAACAGGGTAATAAACTTTATAAAACGAGTTGTGCCTAGTTGGGATCAGCTGTTACATCAACCATTGTCCATCACAGCTCAAGGATACTTGACTAGCACCAAATTAAATATGGGTCATACCACAATATTCCTAAATAATGAACGCAGTGGTTAAAAGGCTCTATAGATGAGGAAAAAAAAAGGAAAACAAAACAAACATGCTTTGCGTATGTAATTGCGTAATAACCTACTAAGGACTGATAAGTACTGGTGATACAAGGTCTCACGTGAATTCCTATTGCCAAACACATTCTCTAATTTGACAGCGTTTTGCAACTAGCCTAAGCCCCGGGTTTTTCTAGGTATGTTGTCCTGGGACTAAACTAGAAGTAAGACATAGATGGGGCCAGAGTTCCGATATCAGTTCTACCGTTTTGCTTTTCTCAGAAATAGAATCGATTATGTGTGATTAGGGGTGCTCTTTCGCTGGGATTTATATCCCAATAAAAAGGGTACTTATTCATCACATTCGATTTCTCGAACCTCTGAGGTAACAAAACAAGAACTTACAGAAATCGATGCTTCATTGCCTCTCAATGACAATGGGGTAGTACGACATGCACTAAATACTAAGGATACTGGTATTGTCATAAAATATCTAAACACTGGTCGCAGTGGCTCATCCGAACAGAAAAAAAACTGTTTCCGGAGCTTTTCAAGGGTATCTTTGATCTCTAATTTGATGCATACTGCTTCTCTAAGCTGGTGTATACTGCTTTTCGTAGGTGATATATACAGGTATACCTCGATTTAGTGGACATTTCAATTTTTGAAATGTCTATAAAATCGAATTTTACATAAAATCGAAGCAAAATTTTTTATTTTATTTTTATTTAAATTTTATACCAAAATGTACCAAAACAAATAAAAACTGCATGAAAATTGAGTTTTCGATAAAAGGCTCGGAGTTTTTGACCTATATTAGTAATTCTCGCTTAATAACGAATAAACCACTATTGCGCTATTTTTTTATGCTCGAAATATTTTGTCTAAAACTATTTATGGTTGATTGAAAAGCCAATATTTTGTGCAATGGACATACACAATAACGCTATTTGCATAAATGTCCCAAAAAATGAAAAAAAAAATCGGAAATTCATTCAGGGATTTTTTTGAAAATATCTCTGTGGATTTATTTACCCTGGAATTTGTTTACGAATTGCTTCATAAATTCCTCAAGGGATTCCTTCGGAAATTTAGAGATTCGTGACAAGCACTTGATAGAGCGTGGTTACTGGTTGTGCTGTATTTGCCGAACATCTTTCTGTATGAGTAGTGTAATCTTGTGCCGCTATCTTCTCGGTCTCGGTCGCCTTTTGTTGCAATTCTGAGGTGTTAAATAAAGTTAAGTGAACTCAGAATTTTCAACTCTATTACGACGGTCTGCGAATGAAACTGCTCCAGGGATTTTTTTAAATCTGAATTTCTGTCAGAAAAACTTCCCTGGGATTTCTCTAGAATATTCTCCAGGGACTCTTTAAAAAGTATGAGATCCATTAGGGAACTTTCTGCAGGGATTCCTGTAGAAATTACCCTGGGGGTTCCTTCAAAAAACTTTCAAGGATTTTATTATAAATTCGACTAATAATTTCTTCAAAAATATCTCCAGATTTTCCTTCAGAGTTTTTTTTTTATAATTTTCTACATTGATTTTAATAAAGTTCCACAGATTTTTCGAAAATTCTTTCATAGATCCTTGTTGAAATCCATCCTAGGACTCGTTTAAAAAATCTTTCACGAGTTCCTGAAAAAGTCATTGCAGACTGCTCATAGATTTACTTCAAAAACTCATCCAGGAAATTCGAAAGAAATTCAGTCAGAATTTTTTCACAAAGTCTTCTAGGGATTCCTCTAGACTTAAGAATGTCATATAGAAAATTCTCTAAGAACTCCTTAAGAAAGTCTTACACGGATGGCTTCCATAAATGATGCATGGGTTCGAAAAATCTTGCATAGATTGTTCTAGAAATTAATCTACGAATTTCTTTGAAAGAGATTCCTTCTGAATTTTTTCGAAGCATTCATCTAGAAAACCTTCCATGAAGTTTCTCGAAAGTATTCCATGAACTTTTTTAAAATATGGTTCAAATTTTGAAGAAGTTTTGAGTTTCTGTTTCTCAATGTATCAGAATCAGAAAATCAAAACTTCTTTAAAATAATCTCAGAAGTTTTCAAAAAAAACTGTCTCCAATGATTGCTTTTGGAATTTTATAAGATATTATAAAGGAAAATCCCAAAATTTATTCACATGCCTTTAGATATTGCTTCAAGACATTTTGCTTCTAGAAATTGCTCCAAGGATTTCTTAAGTTAGAAAGTCTTAGGAAATCCTCCAAGGATTATTTCAAAAAATTTTCTACAGATTTTTCCGACTGCTATAGAGGATTGCTATGGAAAGGCTGGAAGACATTTATACAGAGATTCCTGCAGAAATTGACACAGAGATTTCCTCAGAAATTCCGCCGGTTATTCCAAGATTTCCTCCAAGCGCACCTCTAAGAATTCCTCTATGAGTTTCTCAAAGACATCATTGAAACTTTGTTTAAAATTTTTTTTGGGGGTTCTCCCAGGTTTTTTTTAATATCTCGAGAGGTTTTGTTAGTTATTCTAGCAGTAGTTTCCAGGTATTCCTTCCGGAACTTCTTCAGAAAATCCATCTATGAATTTTAAAAATAATCATTTTTTCAGAAATGCTTTAAGGAATTTATTTAGAATTTTCTTCAGATTTTTTAAAATTCTTTTTGAAATTTCTTCAGTGATACTTTCGGAGATATCTTTAGATACTTGTTCAATATTACTAGAACTACTTCAGAAATTTCGGCAGGGATTTCTTCAAAAGTTGTTCCATGTATTCTTTAAGAAGTTGTTCCAGCAGCGCACGAATTGCTCAAGCGGCTCCTTCAAAGATTCCTCCAGGAATTCATCCTTGGGAATGTGCACGTGAAGGGACGCTGAAATCGGGAAACCTTGACTAACTAGATCTGACTACTAGAAATAATTTATCACAAATCTTGTCAGTAATCATCCGAAGCATTACAATGACCTTTTTAGGGAATTTGCTATAAATTTTGGAATTCAATCAGCAAATCTACCAAAAATATCAGGTATTTAATACAATTCTCGGCGAGGAATTCATAAGAATCGTTGAAAAAAGTTTGTTGGAAAACTTTGAGAGAAGATCTGGCGAATCAGTTTGCGTGCATCCGTCAAAAATGTTGTTATTGCTAAGGGATCTATAAAAAAATATTGCCAGAAATCACTCCATATACTCCGCTTATCGCCATCATCGACAAAGTCAGGGATATTTATAAAAAAAATGAAGTCAGAAAGGGAAGTATGAGATTACAGTAAATATAGTACTAAGTATGTCATGAGGTATGCATTGGCGCTAATATGGGTACTCTACAAAACAATTTATTGATATGAAGTGCTTCGCGTGTTAAAGGCTGAAAACCCCTGGTTTATAAGTCATCATGTAATAAATTGCAAGTTTTAAACTGATTGAATAGTTAAAAAATACCATCAAAAAAATGTACATAAAATCGAGGTAAAATGTACATAAAATCGAAGTACATAAAATCGAGGGTCTATATAATCGAGGGTCCACTAAATCGAGGTATACCTGTACTGCCCTTCAGAAGCTAATGCATACTGCCCTTCTAAGCTGATGTATGTGATGTACAGTCATACCTTGATATAACGTAACTGCAGTTTTATTTTCGTTACGTTATATCGAAGTTACGTTATACCGAACAATTTTTTTTTTCTGGTGTTTTGCTTTCAATGTATAATTTGAAAAGTATATTATCCTAAAAATCATGTTATTCACTCAACAGTGT